>NW_025812100.1:0-1055 GCF_022045245.1 Lucilia cuprina
AGTTCAGTTCTAGTTCAGTTCTAGTTCAGTTCTAGTTCAGTTCTAGTTCAGTTCTAGTTCAGTTCTAGTTCAGTTCTAGTTCAGTTCTAGTTCAGATCTAGTACAGTTATAGTTCAGTTCGAGTTCGATTCTAGTTCAGTTCTAGTTCAGTACTTGTTCAGTTCTAGTTTAGTTTTAGTTCAGTTCTAGTTCAGTTCTAATTCAGCTCTAGTTCAGTTCTAGTTCAGTTCTAGTTCAATTCTAGTTCAGTACAAATTTAAATAAGTTTATCGACAGATTAATTATTTCTAGTTTAAATACTTTTTGAATTAGTTACCTTTTGTTTTAGCAACTAGAAAGAGACTATACTTTTGAAGTGAAAACTCGAAGTACTTATAGTGGAAATTTTTCACTATCAATTAAATTTTACAAAGTTTAGGTCACGAGATTTTTTTTTAATATTTGCTTTTAATAAGTAGTAGCTGATAAAGACAGAATGACAGGAGACGGAATGATTACTAAATTAATTATTTTTATAAGTTGATTCTATATTTGTATAAATCATGTCATGGTGAAAAATTAAGTAATTTTTGTAGAACTAGAACAAAACTAGAACAGAACTACAACAGAACTATAACAGAACTATATCAGAACTAGAACAGAACTAGAACAGAACTAGAACAGAACTAGAACAGAACTAGAACAGAACTAGAACAGAACTAGAACAGAACTAGAACAGAACTAGAACAGAACTAGAACAGAACTAGAACAGAACTAGAACAGAACTAGAACAGAACTAGAACAGAACTAGAACAGAACTAGAACAGAACTAGAACAGAACTAGAACAGAACTAGAACAGAACTAGAGCAGAACTACAACAGAACTAGAACAGAACTACAATAGAACTAGAACAGAACTAGAAGAAAACTAGAACAGAACTAGAACAGAACTATAACTGACCCAGACGGAACTAGAACAGAACTAGAACAGAACTAGAACAGAACTAGAACAGAAATAGAACAGAACTAGAACAGAACTAGAACAGAACTAGAACAGAACAGAACTAGAACAGAAC
>NW_025812101.1:0-1555 GCF_022045245.1 Lucilia cuprina
TCAGTTCTAGTTCAGTTCTAGTTCAGTTCTAGCTCAGTTCTAGTTCAGTTCTAGTTCAGTTATAGTTCAGTTCTAGTTCAGTTCTAGTTCAGTTCTAGTTCAGTTCTACTTCAGTTCCAGTTCTGTTTCAATTCAGATTTAGTTCTGTTCTAGTTCAGTTCAAGTTAAGTACAAGTTCTGCTGTGTATTTACGAAGCAAGTTTTTAGCAACATTGATGACCATCTGTAGTGCCCTTGAAGTTATTTTAATTAAACATTAAAATAATTTAATCTTTTTTAACCATTTAACAATATAAATAAATATTTATTACTACACATGTGTATTCATTTTGAAGTTTACATAATAAACAGAAAAATAATGAGCAATTAAATATATACAAATTAAAAAAAAAAATAATGTCATTTAACAAAATTATCGCACACATATATGTTCATTATAAAACTTTTACGTATGAGTTATTTTTAATGCAAATGCGTATTAAATATAAAGCATACGTTTAGCTTGTGTAAATAAACAAATCAATATTATGAGAAAAATTATGGTAAAAATTATTATTAATAACATTGTAAAGTATACTTATACATTTTGCATAAATCCTTTATTACTTTTGTTATCTTTAACAGTATAAGTCTTTCATCTATTTATCCCTTTTTAGCAATATCCGTATAAATCCAATTTATTTTATCTATCTGACCTTAAGCGTTTTCAGGCTCGGTAAATTTATTTAATACTTTTTAAATTAATTGCCGGATATTAAGTTAAATAATGTTCATTTAATAATATTATGTTTTCGGTTTTGCTGATTACAGCAAGTGTTGTTGTTTTGAACCGAAAGAAAAAAACGAGCAATTAATTGGTAATGTTTGTTTGTATTGTTTGTAAAAATTTTAATCTTTTTATATATAAATTTGAAGTTTTGTCGGCAAAGTCATGTTTGTAGTTATTTTAACACAAGTATAGTATTTAAGTATTACTAAAGTATAAAAATTGTTAAACTATATTTATTGAAATTGTTCAAACGTTAAAATAATTACCTTGTCATTTAATGGGCTTTGTAATTACTTCATTAGAAAAACATTCTTAATTAAGTACTTTCGCATTACTCCTCATATTTCATAAATTTTTCACACACGTGTAATCGCAATCATTGGTGGGTGTCTGGTTTAAAATATAATTAAAATTTAATTGGAATCTATTTATGCTTAAACGTGTGCAATTTAATTGTATTGTTTTAAATGTATATCGCTTTATGTGAAAAAGTTTTATTAATGCCTTTCAAAGTCAATTTATATATTATTAATATAACAATTGTTTTTTTTTTAAATTTTCAATAATAAAACATTTGCATGGGTTTGAAAAAAAAAAACAGATGTGAACCAAAACTCAAATATAACTGAACTATAACTGCACCATAACTGAACTATTACTGAACTATAACTGCACCATAACTGAACTAGAAATGAACTAGAACTGAACTAGAACTGAACTAGAACTGAACTAAAACTGAACTAGAACTGAACTAGAACTGAACTAGAACTGAACTAGAACTGAACT
>NW_025812102.1:0-1502 GCF_022045245.1 Lucilia cuprina
TTTTTCACAAACAAACCCCTTTGATTTGCATTTCAAAGCATTTTTAACTTTTGCAAAAATTTCCATAATCAATTGTATGTTTTCCTCTTAATTTCATACATTTTTCTTTTTTGTGTGAAACCTTTTAAAACTCTTTCGCCCTTTAGAGTTATAACTTTATTCTAACGACAACAATTCTCTACTAATTCTATAACAATTTTACAAATATATTTAACAAATTACCATATCAAAAGCTATTTTTCTTCCTGTTTCCCCACTAAGTTTGAAAATAAAATAAAATGAAAAATGACATTTTTGTCTCTCATGTGTGTAAAATTTGGAAAATTTTATAAAATTGTAATAAATTTAATTTGCATTTTAACAAATTAAAACCAAACAAACCAATAAAAATAATATACAAACGCAAATGAACATGAATATTTACAAACATATAGATGTTTGTAAAGTCCTTAGGCTAGGAAAAGTTAAGCCACAGTATACATGTAGAATACACACAGAGTTTTACTGACTTACAGAAAACATATGTTGGGAAAATAAGTTTAAATTTTATAATCAAAATATAAAAAAAGGAAAAAATAAAATTTATTTCAAAAAAATTTTTTCCGACCCATTGTGCCTTAGGTAAACTTTAATTTAAAGCTTAATGTTTTTGTTTACATCTTCTTCTTTACATCTTCTTCTTAATTCTTCTTTAAAGCTTTTAAAATGGCTTTTTTATAAGCTTAAATTAAAAAGTTATAATTTTAGTCTAAAAAAGTTATAAAAATCTAAAAGTTTTAATTTAGCTTAAACTTAGTTATTAATAGGCCTATTAAGTCCATTTTTGTTTGTTGGATAAACAAGACTCTAGAGTTAAACTTGTCTTAAAAAGAAATTAATTACAACCATTCAAAAAATTTTATGGTTTGCTGAATTTGAAAGTTATTTTAAAAGTTATAAAATTAATAATCAATCACTTTACTCTTTAAATAAAGCACAATGGGTTTGTTATTATGTCTTCAAAACGAAATTTCAAGTAGTTTTCTTACTTATAATTCTATTTAAGCTTTAAAAAGTTTTAAAAAGCTTTAAACCACTTCAAAAAACCTTAATTTAAATAAGTTATAATATAAGTATAAAAAAGTTATAAATATGTCGAAATGCTAAAATAGCTATAACTTAATGAAATGTGGACCTTTGAGGCTAATTTTTAATAGAAATATAAACAAGACTTTGGTGTTTAAGTTAACATAAAGAAATTCTGATTTCCCTTAATATCAAAAGCTTTAGAAGCTATTAAATTGAGAAGTTTTTTTTTTAATTTATAGTAAAAGTTATAAAAATTCTAATTAAACTATAACTTAATAAAAAGTGGACGGTTGAGGTCCATTTTTGCTAGTAGTATAAACAAGACTCTAGAGCTTAACATAGCATAAGAAAATTAAAATTTCCCTTAATATTAAAAGCTTAATAAGCTTTTGAATTGGAAATTTGTTTTTATTTATAATAAAAGTTATAAAAAT
>NW_025812103.1:0-1249 GCF_022045245.1 Lucilia cuprina
TAGAACTGAACTAGAACTGAACTAGAACTGAACTAGAACTGAACTAGAATTGAACTAGAACTGAACTAGAACTGAACTAGAACTGAACTAGAACTGAACTAGAACTGATAAACCCATAATCCGTTTTTGGGTTAATAAAACGACATCTGTGTCGACTCAACAACCATGAGTTTTTACAAATTTTGTCTCAAATTGTATTCAAAATAAAAGCAAATGGCAAAACATACAAAAAATCCCCAATATGACTACAATTTTGTAGTGGAAACTAGAAATAGCAACAGCAATATCAAACTTACTCAAATGATAGTTGTATGTAGTCTTGTTTATCCTCTAGTCCTTGTATTAATCTTCTTCTCGTATTATCTTTAATTTTCCATCTCTCTATCTTTATATTCTTGTAATTGTTATTGAAGATGAAAATATTTGTTTTTGTGACAATTACAAGGTTTCGAATATGGTCGTAAAAAGCATTAACAAAGAACACAAAAAAATGAAAACATGTTTGAATCAAAAAAAAAAAAAAAAAATCATTTATTTTTGTTTAACTAAATAAAAAACCATGTCATTTTGTGGTTTTATCTCCATCTGTTGCAATTTTTTAATTATAATCAAAATCACATTTATTTGTGTATTATTTAGTTTAATATTAATTTAATTTGTTTAAATGTCTGGTTGTTGTTGAGGTTTTTAACTTTTTTACGCTGTCGAATTCGAAACAAATTATCAGTTAATAACAGGTTCAACAACACGTTGTGTGTTCATTGCACTATTTGTGGTATGAACACAAGGTTTAGCAATTTAAAAATTTGTTCACGATATGATTAGAAAACTTTAATTATAAATATTGAATTTCATTCATAGCAATTACAAATAAATCTCCGGAAGTAAACTTTGTTGGAAAGTTATACTCATAAGTGTAAGTTTGTCGTTCCGTTTTATAGTTTCCGCAATATGTATGCATATTAGAGAATCTTTTAGAATATGCTCTATAATATAGTCTATATAGTGTATTCTAGAGCCAAGTATATAGCTTATTAGGCTGTAGGCCTAGTCTGGAGTCAAGTATATGTTCTAACCTGTATTATAATCTATAGTCAGTCTAGTATATAGTATAGTCAAGACTAGACTATAGACTAGACTCTAGACTAGACTATAGACTAGACTATAGACTAGACTATAGACTAGACTATAGACTAGACAATAGACTAGACTATAGACTATACTATAGACTAGACTATAGACTAGACTA
>NW_025812104.1:0-2002 GCF_022045245.1 Lucilia cuprina
TAGAACTGAACTAGAACTGAACTAGAACTGAACTAGAACTGAACTAGAACTGAACTAGAACTTAACTAGAACTGAACTAGAACTGAACTAGAATTGAACTAGAACTGATCTAGAACTGAACTATTTCAGTTCAGAAGAAAAACTGAACTAGAACATGTATAAATACAAATGTTCAAGTTTTTCACCAATTTAAATTTTTACTTCAACTGAGACACTGAACATGCATATTTACTGTCATTTAATTTACTTTATTGAATTTTGCCCATTTTAATTAAGAACCATTTATTTAGTCACTTTTTTGCTTATATCTATCTACTGCTATTAGGTTTTTTTTAATTGATTCGCAAGTTTGACTTTATTTGTTTGGCTCTTGGATATTTTTCGCACTTGTTTTTTATACATGTTTGTATGTATTCATGTATTTTGCTTTTAGGCAAACAAGTGTAGTATACAAAATCATTGATTTCATTTTCAAATTATTTAATTTTGTTGCCACTCTATGTATCTTCAACGAGAATAAATTCGAAACGAAAAATTGTAAATTCATTATAACACACACATACTTACACTTATATTAATACATGCACATGAAAAAACATCAATTGATACTAAATTTCGAATGTCCACTTGTCCAGAGCTAATTGAATTTAAAGGCTGTAGTCACACACAGTGGAAAACATGTTTGAAATTGTTTATTAAAAATAAAACATGAAAAATATCGTATAAAAAATTGGAAATAACATGATATTCCATTGAACAAAAAAAAAAAAAAAAAAATAATTTCATTTACTATTTGAATGTTTTACAACACTTATATTCACATACTCTCACACACACATATATATATGTGTACATAAAGGCCAAACTGAACTCGTTCTTGCTTTAACTTCCTTTTCCTCCTTTTCTTTGTACTCGCAACTACTACGTCTCATGTTAAAACGTTTTATTTATGTGTGTTTGTGAGTAAATGTTCATGTTCAGTTATTTCTTTATCTTTTTTGTATGTATAAGTTTGATTTTGTATTAAAGCAGAGACATTGATTTTCAATTGAATTTCCTTGAATACTAAATTGAACGGATGTTACAAAAAAAAAACAACAAAATATACAAAAGTATATTTAAAAAAAATCAAATTTAATATATTTTAAAATATTTATAAGCATAAAAAAGCTTAATTTACATTTAAATATAATTGAAAATATTTTGACAGCTCTCATGTTTTTAGTGTTTGAGTAACAGAAGAGAGTCTCGAAAAAAAGCTTTTAAATTTTCAGTAAAATGTTCTACAATTTAGTATTTAATGAGGTTAACAAACATTTTCAATTAAATTGACTAACTTAATTGAATTATTTGTTAATTTTTGCTTTAAATTGACCAAATTCATTTTAGGAAATTGGTTATTTGATAATCTAAGCAAAAAGGGGAAATTTTAATTGATATTTTTGAGCAACATGTTAATTTGAAAATTTAAATTTTATTAAAACACATTACATTGTAGTTTTTTATAAATCTATAATAATTTACTAATACAAACAATTTTTCAGATAATTTCTAAATTAATAACACTCATACGTCCTGCTATACACATTTTATTAAATCACTTTTCCAACTTTTGTTGTTCCTCAAAAAATAAATTTAAAAATTTTATAAAAAAAAAAAACATATTTCTGTACCAATTTCTATGGATAAGCTTAACTTTCGAAAAATTTGTGTATTTTTTCTGTGGGCCTTGTTAGTCCAAAAATCAAGCATAGGGAGCTATTTCGGAATATAATTATTTATCTGATGACTACACGAAAATGTCTTTATGGAAAAATCTGAAACAACACTGAAGTGGAACTGAAGTAGAACTGAACTACAACTGAAATAGAACTGAACTAGAACTGAACTAGAGCTGAACTAGAACTGAAATAGAACTGAACTAGAACTGAACTAGAGCTGAACTAGAACTGAACTAGAACTGAACTAGAACTGAACTAGAACTGAACTAGAACTGAACTAG
>NW_025812105.1:0-1110 GCF_022045245.1 Lucilia cuprina
GACTAGACTATAGACTAGACTATAGACTAGACTATAGACTAGACTATAGACTAGACTATAGACTAGACTATAGACTAGACTACAGACTAGACTATAGACCAGACTATACCCTTGACTATAACATAATTTTTTATTAAAATTTAGCATTTTTCAGAAACACAAAAAAACGATAATTGCGTTTTAGGGATACAATATGGACACTGATGCTATAGTATTCATTACGCAGTATTCTATTTAACTTGAGTAGACAGAATATTTTAATTCTGCTTTTCCATATCTTTATACAAAGTATAAATTAGCCAAATTATTAAAGCAGATAACCCTGCAAAGAAATAATTTAATTAAAGTCATATACCTAAATAAGGTAAACATTTGTATATATTTTTTCTCTTAACATACCAAGTCCCAATAAATTAGAAAAAAGTAAGTATGATACCCATTATAAGTTGAGCAGATATGGCAAACATTGCAAAACAGTAGCAAATTAAAAGGGCACATATTGAATTAAACATGACGACATCTTAATAAAAATAAATGGATTATAAATTAAATGTTTTATTCGTAAAAATTACAAAAAATCAATGATATTAAGGAAAACTTAAAAACGATTAAGAATTATATAATTGATTATAACGCATTTTAAAGAAATGATAAATGTACAAACTTGCTTGGGTGAGAATGCTCATGTTGCATTAATACCGAATTGGATTTCACCAAAGTATATATTAAATAAATTATAGCACTACAATAACCCACAACATTTAGGCCGCCAATGACGACACCAAGTGTGGAACGTCTACAGCACTTCATATTTTAATGTTATTCCTTTTTAAACCAATGTTATTAGAAAAAAATTACTGAATCACGATACTGAGACTGTGAACGTCAACTAATCATGCAAATTACAATTTCTTAAGATTTATTTAAATATGAATAAACTATTAATATTATTAACTTCGCTGAGTCCAATTCGGTGAAGAATCTAAAATTAAAATTTCCTTTAAACTGTGCTTAACACAAGTTCTTGGTAATGACTTAAACATAGATAGATAGATAGATAGATAGATAGATAGATAGATAGATAGATAGATAGATAGATAAATAGATAGA
>NW_025812106.1:0-6442 GCF_022045245.1 Lucilia cuprina
TATCTATCTATCTATCTATCTATCTATCTATCTATCTATCTATCTATCTATCTATCTATCTATCTATCTATCTATCTATCTATCTATCTATCTATCTATCTATATCTCCTCCTTACTCTTCCATGAGCCCTACGGGACTGTCTATTGCGATATTACTTCGCAGGACCGGATAAAGTACCCATGTGATCAGTTTAAACGTCCATCTCCCTTTTTGGCTTTCCTCCCAACTCTTCTGCCATATTTGCATGGATTTTCGATATTTCCTTAGCATTCGATGGGTTTGATTTTTTGCTCATATATCCGTGTTTCTTCGTCCGCTAATATCTCGATAGGGAACATTCCTTATTACAAACATTTCAAATTATTAAGAAGTTATCTTTCATATTTCTCTCTGTGCATAATATTAGACTCACTTGCAAAGTATGTATGTATTTTGATTTTTGTTTATTCGCGTGACAGGTATTTTAGATTTAGAAAAACCATTTACCTACCACCCATTGAAATTTTACTTTAACCCCTTTCCCTCTTGCGTTCTCAACATAAATAGATGGATAAACAGTTGTAAAAAACGATTTGTAACTATGTTTATAGCGACAGTCTTACCACCCACTAAATGTTTTGTTATTTTTGTTGCCAAAATAATGTTCTCTAAACTTTTTCCAAACTAATCATGCTAAAATGCTTTTCTTTTTTGGGTAAAACAAAAACAAAAAATGAAACAATTTTGTTTGGTTGTTATGTTTAAAAATGATACTTTTGCACTTGTAACTCTGTAAAATATGAGAATTAAAGAAAATCTTTATTCATAAACTAATTTTATTTTTGTTTTCATTTTGTTTTTTTATTTCTTTTAATTGTAACAAAAACAGAAAATAGTTTCAAGGTTTTAGCGTTTTTTTTATGATGATGAAAGAACAATTTGCAAAAATTAACATTTCTAATAAATTTCGTGGAAAATTAATGGCAAATCATAAACATAGTGACAACACGATATTGTTGTGACATATGATTTGAATTTTTTATATGTCAATTTTTTCAAATCTATAATATTTTCCCAATAAGTTTGAGAGAAACTTTAACGATTTTTAATTATTAAATGTCCAAATCCACTCACTAGATTATTATTTGTTATAAAATTATATTTGTTTTTTAAATTTTCTCATACATACTTTGTTAACCTGTGTAATGTTTCTTTAAAAACTCTTCTTTGATTTCAATGATAAACAAATATTGTTTTCTTAATGATTTTCAAATGTTACTGATTTTGTTGTTATTTTATTTTAGTTACATATATATTTTTTTGCAAATATTATTGTCGTGCATGTTGACAATAAAATTGTCTGCCATTTTCGGCAAAATAATAACTAAACAATCAAATGGTAAAGAAAATTTATAAAATTGAATTCTATTCAAGGTTAGTTAGTTGATTAACCACTAAAAAAGTTTTTACCATTCCCATTAATTGTCATATTAATAGGCTGACAAATTGATTTGTTGTTAAAAGTTATCAGATTTGTTCAATAATATTTATTTCCGAGGCTAGAAGAAGCTTCCCCTTACTATTTGGAAACTATAGGAAAAGAACATTAAATTAATTATTCATTTTGATTTTTAAGTATTTTTTAAGACACTTCACCTTTGTGAGAAAGTTATATAAAGTTTATCATTTCGTTTGTAATATCCATTGTCTAAGTCTAAAGTCCAGTCTATATTATAGTCTAGTATATAGTATAGTAGTTTTTAGTGTAGTCTAGTCTATAATCTAGTCTATAGTCTAATCTATGAACTAGTATATAATCTAGTTTACAGTCTAATCTATAAACTAGTATATAGTCTAGTCAAGTATATAGTCTAGTCTTTAGTCTGGTCTATAGTCTAGTCTATAGTCTAGTCTATAGTTAGTCTATAGTCTAGTCTAGTTTACAATCTAGTCTATAGTCGAATCTATAGTCTAGTCTATCGCCTAGTCTATAGTTTTGTCTATAGTCTAGTCTATAGTCTAGTCAATTTTCAAGTCTATAGTCTAGTCTATATTCTAGTCTATAGTCTAGTCTATAGTCCAGTCTATAGTCTAGTCTATAGTCCAGTCTATAGTCTAGTCTATAGTCCAGTCTATAGTCTAGTCTATAGTCCAGTCTATAGGCTAGTCTATAGTCTAGTCTATAGTCTATATTATAGTCTAGTCTACAGTCTTTTCTATAGTCTAAACCATAGTCTAGTCTACAGTCTATTCTATAGTCTAAACTATAGTCTAGTCTACAGTCTATTCTATAGTCTAAACTATAGTCTAGTCTATAGTCTAGTCTATAGTCTAGTCTATAGTCTATAATCTAGTCTATAGTCTAGTCTATAGTCTAGTCTATAGTCTAGTCTATAGTCTAGTCTATAGTCTAGTCTATAGTCTATAATCTAGTCTATAGTCTAGTCTATAGTCTAGTCTATAGTCTAGTCTATAGTCTAGTCTATAGTCTAGTCTATAGTCTAGTCTATAGTCTAGTCTATAGTCTAGTCTATAGTCTAGTCTATAGTCTAGTCTATAGTCTAGTCTATAGTCTAGTCTATAGTCTATAGCCTAGTCTAGTCTAGTCTATAGTCTAGTCTAGTCTAGTCTATAGTCTAGTCTAGTCCAGTCTATAGTCTAGTCTAGTCTATAGTATAGTCTAGTCTATAGTCTAGTCTATATTATAGTCTATATTATAGTATATAGTTAGTCTATAGTCTAATCTATCGCCCAGTCTATAGTCTAGTCTATAGTCTAGTTTATAGTCTAGTCTATAGTCTAGTCTATAGTCTAATCAATATTCTAGACTATAGTCTAGTCAATAGTCTAGTCTATAGTCTAGTCTATATTCTAATCTATAGTCTAGTCTATAAC
Source organism: Lucilia cuprina (assembly GCF_022045245.1). Taxonomy (NCBI): domain Eukaryota; kingdom Metazoa; phylum Arthropoda; class Insecta; order Diptera; family Calliphoridae; genus Lucilia; species Lucilia cuprina. The sequence goes on from NW_025812106.1 coordinate 2,876, forward strand.
CTAGTCTAAAGTAAAGTCTATAGCCTAGTTTATAAACTAGTATATAATCTAAGCTTTATTCTAGTCTATAGTCTAGTCTATAGTCCAGTCTATAGTCTAGTCTATATAATCTAGTCTATAGTCTAGTCTATAATCTAGTATAAAGTCTATTCTATAGTCTAGTATATAGTCTAGTCTATAGTCTAGTCTATACTCTAGTCTATAGTCTAGTCTATAGTGTATTCTATAGTCTAGTCTATAGTCTAGTATGTATTGTAGTCTTTAGTTTACTCTGTATTCTAGTCTATAGTCTATACTCTAATCTATACTCTAGTCTATAGTCTAGTCTATAGTCTAGTCTATAGTCTAGTCTATAGTGTAGTCTATAGTCTAGTCTATAGTGTAGTCTATAGTCTATTATAGAGTGTAGCCTATATTCTAGTCTATAGTTCAGTCTATAGTTTAGTCTATATAATCTATTCTATAGTCCAGTCTATAGTCTAGTCTATAGTCTAGTCTAGTTTAGTCTGTAGTCTAGTCTATAGTCTAGTCTATAGTTTAGTCTGTAGTCTAGTCTATAGTCTAGTCTATAGTCTAGTCTATAGTCTAGTCTTTAGTCTAGTCTATAGTCTAGTCTATAGTCTAGTCTTTAGTCTAGTCTATAGTCTAGTCTATAGTCTAGTCTATATTCTAGTCTATAGTCTAGTTTATAGTTTAGTTTACAGTCTAGTCTATAGTCTAGTCTATAGTCTAGTCTATAGTCTAGTCTATAGTCTAGTCTATAGTCTAGTCTATAGTCTAGTCTATAGTCTAGTCTATATTTTAGTCTATAGTCTAGTTTATAGTCTGTTCTATATTCTAGTATTTAGTCTAGCTTATAGTCTAGTCTATAGTCTAGTTTATAGTCTAGTCTATAGTCTTGTATATAGTCTTATCTATATTCTAGTCTATAGTCTAGTCTATAGTCTAGTCTATAGTCTAGTCTATAGTTTAGTCTATAGTCTAGTTTAAAGTCTGGTCTATAATCTAGTCTAAAGTCAAGTCTGTAGTCTAGTCTATAGTCTAGTCATTAGACTAGTCTACATTTTACAGAAGACGATTTATAGACTTTTATTTTTAATCTTTCGATAAGTTTCGTATATAAATTTTTTAAAATGTCGACTTTTTGAAAATCGTATTTTTTTTGATAGTTACATTTTACGTTATTATGACTAAAAATTCTGGCAACACTTTTTTAATTAGTTGAAAAAAATAAAGTGTGGCCACCTTGTATAACACATGATTGTAAAATTAAAAGCGCAGTTGCAGTGGACTTTATTGTTTGTGTTTTTTTGCAATAAACTTTGTAGTTTTCAATAAAATAAAAGGTAAAGTTTGCAAATAATTTTATTTTTAACAAATATACAAATTTTGAATACGTTAAAAAGCTTCCAATTAATTTGTGCTTATAAAAATCAATGTATTTATAGTATTGACTACAGTTTAAGGTTACAATAATTTTGTATATACCTATGTAATATTAAACTTATACACACCTACATAAATATTAATACATCAGTATGTTTATATATTTATTAATATTATAAATTTTTATTAAAAACTATCAAAAAATATTCATTTAAAACTTGAGTTTAAAATGTGTTTGATGGCGTGCCCTCTAAAACACAGGCATAACCTCTAAAATTCGGGGAATCACAAAAATAATTTGTTTCCTAAAATTAGTACTATTACTTTCAGGGCTGGAAAAATTTCAATTGGAAATAACCATTTACTTGGTTATAAAAGATTTTGCTTTTGATTTATAAACATTTCATATTCATTATTATATTAAATAAAATATATATTATAAATGTAAAATATATTAAGAACTTTTATAATGTAATTTTACTATTTTAAAAATATTTTAAAGTAAAAATTTTACATAAATCACTTTTGGCCACTTGATTTTCTTTTTTCTTACCAACAAAACAAGTGGCCACTCTATGCTAGCTTACGTTATAACATTTACGTCAAAACAAAAAACGATTTGTGACGTGTTCGGTGTTGTCGTGGCATTTTGACGTTTTGAATTGTCAAACGTGAAAGTAGACACAGCCGACCAGCAGTTGCATTTCATTTATTTTCCAAATTTACGGCCAACGACAGACAGTTTGTGTGTGTGTTTTTTTAATAAATTATAAAAGAAAAAACTATAATAATAAATAAATAAAAATGCGTCAATTTGTTAATGTTTTATTGGTGTGCTTGTTTGCTGCCTCTGCTTATGCCAGCAGTTGCACCAGTCCCAAAGCCACCGTAACCTCCTTCAGCACACAAGACGCCACCATTCTAACACAGTTGGCTCATATTGGTGAATTCACCTTGAAGTGTGGCAATGGTGCTAAACCCACTTTATTTGCTGAATTCCCCTGTGGTAAAGTAGTACCCGTAGCCCAGGTTGGCGAAGAAAAATATCAAGTGAGTAAAGTGTTATAGCCAAAAAACTTGCTGACGTTTTTAAAAAACGAAATTCCATATTCTAGGTCAGCTGGACACAAGAAATCAAAAAGTCTACTAGTGGCAATGTTGTTGTACGTCTTTTCGATGAAGATGGCTACTCCAACTTGCGTAAGGTACAACGTGATGGCGGCAAGGTGTCCAGCGTCAAGTCTTTGGTTGACATCACCATCAACACCAAGAGTGCCTACAAGGGTCCCTGGGTTAAGGCTGAATTAGTGGCTGCTTTGTTGGTCGGTGCTATTGCTTACTTCGCTGTCACCACCAAGAGCAAAGTTCAGGCTTAAATTACTCTTAACGAGAGCTTTTTAGTCTAAGTTCTTTGTATATTTTTTTGAATGAAATTCATTCACCTTAAAAAAAAACATCAATTTTTTAAACTATTTACCTACCTCTGCTCTAACGCAAAGTGTTAAGATTCCTGTCATGTCATCATCGTCATCATGCAACGCTTCAACGCAGAGGAGGTTTTATTTTTCTTTTTTTTTAACTAAATGTAAGATTTTGATTAGTTTTATAATTTAGATAATTTATTCTAAATTACAAACGATACTGCATAATAAAACACATGATGAAAACACATTTTTTTATAATAAAACAAGAAAAGAAAAGCCATTGTTTTTATTTGAAATTATTAGGCGATTCCATGTAAAGAATTATCAATTTAACATAGTGAGTGTGAAAATGTTTTATGTTGGGAATTAGTGTAAATTTCGTTTTGGTTCATACTTTTATTTGGTCGTTAAAGATTTTGAACATATGGATTTAGAATGTTTTACAACATTTAGGAGCTATGTACACAAGCATGTATCAATCTGTCTATATATCTATCTATCTATCTATCTATCTATCTATCTATCTATCTATCTATCTATCTATCTATCTATCTATCTATCTATCTTTCTATCTATCTTTCTTTCTATCTATCTATCTATCAATCTATCTATACATCTATATATCTATCTATCTATCTATCTATCTATCTATCCATCAATCTATATATCTATATATCTATCTATCTATCTATCTATCTATCTATCTATCTATCTATCTATCTATCTATCTATCTATCTATCTATCTATCTATCTATC
>NW_025812107.1:0-1605 GCF_022045245.1 Lucilia cuprina
TAGACTAGACTATAGACTAGACTATAGACTAGACTATAGACTAGACTATAGACTAGACTATAGACTAGACTACAGACTAGACTATAGACTAGACTATAGACTAGACGAGACGTCGTTGAAAAATCTCCAAATTTCCTGATAACCGCTGAAGTTCCCTTTTAAATCCATTATATTTGATTATTGCTAATACAAAAACTTTTTCGTAGGCCTACATAATTAAACTATGTCCTTCAGTCTGTTTGTCGGCCAAAGCAGACAAACATCTATAAAAATAAATCGACATGGTACTTACTTATATATACACATATCTATTTTTAAAAGCTGCTTTTTTGCAGAAAAATGAAATTGGGAACCTAAGGAAAAAGAACCAATAAATAAATTACTAGCCACAGACATACAAACGAAAGTCTAAAATCTACATTTATAAATTAAGAATGTTGTTCTAGTGTTCTGCAGTCTTTTCTAGTTATAGAGAGACTAAGAAAAACAAAAAGCCAAAAATTGAACTGAAAATAAAAATTGGAACTTTCATAATAAATGTTCCGACTAGTGGACACCAAGCGTTGCACAAACATACTTACATGCATATGGAACATACTTAACAAACTTTGTAAGTTAAACAAAAATATCTATCGATGTATAAATTAGAGCGAGTAAGTGGAAATGTGAGTGTATGTAAAAGTGTATGAGCATATATATGTTTTTGTATGTGTTTATACTACTTAGTGTATAAGAGGCTAAGAATGTTATAACTCGTGCAAGGATGATTTGATGAGTTGCCAAGGGCCAAAAAGTCAAACACTAACTAAATTCGCCCACAATGAATTCTACTAATACTTTTGCTCACCCACAGCATTACAAATGCTGCAAATAGCAGGCAATAGCAACATCAACAACGCCACCAATACCTTAATTTTTAGCAATTCTGCTAACAATGCAATGAAGGAAATGTTTATATGCATACAATACACATATATATGAATGGTTGAGGGTGTTTGTGTAAGGATACGTGTGTTTATATAGTCGCTATTTGAACAGAAAAAAAAGAAACATCAAATCTGTATGGTATTCATAATGAATGTTGTTGTATATATTTGTAAGCGAGCAGCAGTGAAAATGGATTGAATGGCAAACATCACTCATCATCAGAATCAACTTTAGTTGTTGGTTTGTTGTAAATAAGTATGTCTGTCCCTTCAATCATATATCTGTACGTCCGTCTGTCTGCAGTAGGAATATGTGTGCCAATATATGATGATAACTATACACAGCACATATTTGCTTCAAGCATAAAAGTCAAACAAATATTAAGAGAATATTGCACACCATTGCCAATCGAATGAAATGAAATCTCAATTGGACCGAATTAGAATGAAGCAAATACTTTGTTCGTTCGCTGTTATGAAACGAGCGGAGTTCGTCGCAAAGAGGCCCTTCAACACTTTGGTCATAGAAAACTAAAAAGTTAACGAATTGTTTTGCTAAAAAAAGTAATTAAGGCCCCTTTCCCAAAAGGTTAAATAAATATTCAACTACTATGCCAAATGTTGCTGTTTTAAATAATATTGCTTTAGATGGTAAAGTATAGAAGTATATTGATATGTT
>NW_025812108.1:0-1193 GCF_022045245.1 Lucilia cuprina
TTTATTCGATTGATTTTAAAAAAAGCTTCATCATGTTTTATAGCAACAAATTAGAACAGCTGTAAATTACATTTAAATGGCTTTTATTTCAAAACTTTTAGTTATTTTTCATTTTATTATACAAATTTGTAACAGTTTATCATTTATTTTTGGTGTTTTTTTAGGAAATTAAAAAAAACGAAATGTTTGATATTAAAATAAATATATTGTGACAGATTTATTGCTAAAAGTTATTTTTTAGGTTATTAGTATGTATACTCAACTATAGTTATAGTTTAAGCTATTTTAAACTGTTTTGACAAGAACTGCAATGAAGTGCATTAAAGATTTAGAGCAACAAATACTATGAGTAAAAAAGGGAAATTTAAAGAAATTTAAAATAAATTGTGATAAAATTGTTTGTTTTTATGAACTAGAATTATTTATGTAGAAGAGGAGAGCAAATTCCTTTAAAGAAAGCTAATAGAAAGGATGTTTTTAAAGTTTAGTTTAAAAGTTTACTGGAGCGTATGAGTAATATTAATTATGTTATAGATTTATAAATAGCTTTATAACTTTAAAACTATAAATGTTGTAAAGAAAATTTAAATTACGTTTGAGAGATAACATTACCCTAATACTATAAACTAAATTTAATTAAAGGCAAAAATATTAAAACATTGAAACCAAAGCCGTTTTTATAAGGCAATTAAAAATAGATCTACTTACACAATTAACGACGGGTGGCAAAAGTGAAGCTGATATGGCCACACCAATCAAAGGACCAGCTGAACCCTGTAATAAAGCCACTGCCACACCAGTGCCAGAAGTCAAGGCCCACAAAACACCCATCCACAAAGAGCGAGCATTGCCTCTGTAATGGGAAATTTACAAAAGAATGTAAAACAAAAGCAAAAAAAAATCTTTTTAAAAAGATAAATAAAATTTATAACTTGATGAACAAAAAGAAAGCCATCCACCAAACTAAAAACCAAAAAATAAAGGAAAATATAATGTTTACAAGGCATTAATAAAATTAACATGAAGCCTAAACACATTCATATTTTCTAAAAGACTGCTTTACTTTCTGCTAGTAGAAGCGCTGTGCCAACAAAATTAGAAATAAAAAATGTTTCAAATGAAAATAAATTTCCAAGAATTTTTTGTGGCCTGTCGCTTTGTGCATTTCGTTTTCTGTTTTTTTTTTTTTTTTT
>NW_025812109.1:0-1030 GCF_022045245.1 Lucilia cuprina
AACTTAATTAAAACTAAAGATAATTTGAAGACTAGAGTAGGGTGTAACTTATAGTTATATTTAGTTACTTAATCACTTTACACCTTTAACGCATTTTATGCATTTTTTATTTATTTAATAAAAAAAAATTTTATGTAATCTCTCGTCCACATCATATTTGTTTCACATATCAATGTCCTTCATCATTTAGTGTAAAAGTGAGTGACGTCAATGAAATGCAGTAGTGACTGCAGTGTTAAACACCCATGAAGTAATCTTTTAAATTTACACCCTGTTTGCAACAGTTTACACATTTAATTTGCATTCATATGCTAAATTGAAAGACAAACTTCTCACAATCAAATATTGAAATCAAATTCAAATGGCATTGATTTGTTTTGATTTGATAACTCAGAGAAAACGGACATTTCAGGTTTGGCTTGTAAGTTTTGTTGTTGTTGTTTTTGTGTTTTTGGGTGGTATTTACCTTTGAGTCTTCAACGTAAATTTCACAGGTATGTGTAGATGATGATGTGGTAGTTGTTGTGGTAGTTTCCGATGATGAGGTTATTAGCACCGTTGGATTTATGGACAATAACGAAGAGGGATTGACTGATGTTGTTTGAATAGATACCGATGATGATGATGATGTTGATGGATTGACTACATATTTACCGTGACTTCTAAAACGTTTGCGTACAAATGTAAATGAGGCAAAACAATTATGGGTTTGTAACTCCGTAAATGGGGTAAAATTTTGAAATAAAGTAGAATTTGTAAAAGACATTAAGGTCACTCGTAAAATTTTAACAATAACAAACGATGGAATAATTTAACACACATGTTTTAAATAATTTATTAAACAAATTATATAATACATTTCATTTGTTGTTATTTTTTGTTTATTATTTTAAGAAACGAAAAGAATTTTGTCTGTTTTTTTATTATTATTCTTATTTAAATAACCGCTTTAATTTAAATATAAAAATTTTCCCATTTTACTCCAGACACCGAACGTTTAATACTGAATAGCAGTTGTTTAGTTTTTTTA
>NW_025812110.1:0-2043 GCF_022045245.1 Lucilia cuprina
CTAGTCTATAGTCTAGTCTATAGTCTAGTCTATAGTCTAGTCTATAGTCTAGTCTATAGTCTAGTCTATAGTCTAGTCTATAGTCTAGTCTATAGTTCATTCCATAGTCTAGTCTATCGTCTAGTCTATAGTCTAGTCTATAGTCAAGACTATAATCTGGTATAGTCTATAATCGAGTGTATGATCTATTCTAGTCTATAGCCTAGTCTAGTCTATAGTTTCGCCTATTTCTTAATCTATTCTTGTCTATAGCCTAGTCTATAGTCCAGTCTATAGTCTAGTCTATGATATATTCTATAAAATAGTCTATAGTCTAGCCTATAGTGAAGTCTATAGTCTAGGCCACATTCTAGTTTATAGGCTAGTCTATAGTCCAGTCTTTAGTCTAGTATATATTCTTGTCTAAACTCTATTCTATAGTCTAGTATACAGTCTAGTCGATAGTCTAGTCTATAGTATATTATAAAGTCTGTTCTATAGTCTTGTCTATAGTATATATTTTATAGTCTAGTCTATAGTCTAGTCTATAGTCTATTCTATAGTCTATTCTATAGTCTATTCTGTATTCTGGTCTATATTCTAGTATATAGTTTAGTCTATAGACAATAGACCAGACTATAGACTTTACTATAGAAGAGACTATAGACTATACTATAGACTAGAATATAGACTATAGACTAGACTATAGTCGATAGCCTAGTCTACAGTCTAGTCTATATTCAAGTCTATAATCTAGCCTATAGTCTAGTTTGTAGTCTAGTCTATAGTCAAGGGTATATTCTATTCTAAGGTCTAGTCTATAGTCTATTCTATATTCTAGTCTAATCTAGTCGATAATCAGTCAATAATCTTGTTAATAGTCCAAGCTCTAGGCATATCTGGAATTTAGTCTGTAGTTTAGTTTATAATATAGTCTTTAGGCATTTCTATAGTTTAGTCTATAGTCTAGTGTATAGTCTTTGTTAAATTGGCAGGGTACTTTAAAGCCAATTAATATTTATTTACCTTTTTAAATATATTGATAACAAAAAATTTTGTATTACATTTTTTAATTTCCTCCACGTCTTATTTTCTTCATTTAGACATACAGATATTTATGAAATTAATTCGTATACTTTTAAACTTAAATTATAATCTAAAAATATTTACCAAAATCCCCCTACCAACAACTACCCCTTTTATATAAACATTTAACCCAATATCTACTTCTCATCCACTAATTTCTCTATATGGTGTGAAAGTGTTAATGGTCGTCATCAGTGGCAAAAGGTGTTGCATGTTTCTTATATCAGTTGAACCTGAACAAATTTTTATTAATGTTAGCAATTCATAAAATTAGCAGGTCCTTTTGTAATGAACTGAGTTTTTTCTTCGTTTTCTTTTTTTTCTGAAATGAATGAATTACATTCTTTATTGCAACCTTCGAACTCTTAAACTACTTTGTATGGAAAGACAGTGAACGTGTTGTTTTTTTAAGTGTGAAAAAGAACAGAACATGTTAAAGCAAAAAAAAAAAACGGAATAAAAACAGGTAATAAAAGGGTTCAAGGCAATTAAATATGAGAAATTATGAAAACAAATTTGCCGCATTAAATTTTGTAAATGGAAAAACCCAGCAAATAAGAGGATGGGAAAAGAAGTGTTTCACTTCATTAATTGTAGACGAGGTTATAGTCATGTTATGAGTCTGGTATATAGACTTGACTATAATCTGGTTCTATAGTTCATTCTACTCTGTAAACAATAGACAAGACTTTAATCAGTCTACAGTCTAGTCTATATTCTATTCTTTAGCCTAGTCTATAGTCTAGCCAATAGTCTAGACTTGTCTATAGTCTAGTCTATAGTTTACTCTAGTCTATAGTTTACTCTAGTCTATAGTCTAATCTATAGTCTAGTCTATAGTCTAGTCTATAGTCTAGTCTAGTCTATAGACTAGTCTATAGTCTAGTTTATAGTCTAGTCTATAGTCTAGTCTATAGTCTAGTCTATAGTCTAGTATATAGTCTAGTCTATAGTCTAGTCTATAGTCTAGTCTATAGT
>NW_025812111.1:0-1069 GCF_022045245.1 Lucilia cuprina
TATTATAGAATATAAGTAAAAATGCTTTGTAAGTAATTTTTTGAAAATAAAAAACTAATTTTTTAAATTCCTTTCGAAGAAGACGACCATAACTTTGTTGTACTTTTGGGAATTACCTTGATTTAACACATTGTTTGTTAAAATAATTCTTAAAGTCCTGAGACCTTAAACAATAGTTGTGACTGAAAAGAGTTAATAACTTGAATATAAATGTAATAATTTTAAAATATCAAGAGGAAAATTAAGTCGTAATTCTATTCTTACAAAACATTAATTTAATTTATTGATTTTGTTTATTTATATGTAATAATTACGTTATAATCTTTAAAGTCAAAAATATTTTACAGAAATATTTTTGTTGCATAAAATAAATATTAAGTCATTTATATTAAAATTTTTAATATGTATTATACATATTATAATGTAAATTTTAATTAAATATATATTTTTTAAACACTACACTACAACACATTGGAATTTTCATTGAGCATTCATTCTATTATAATGGAAATAATTATTTATAAAATGTATATAATGATAATTAAATATATACTTATTTACTTGTATCCATATGGATAAATACTTACGTAATTGCATACTTAATCAGGTTATTTATTTACATTTTTTGAAATGTTATATGTGTTTATACTATAGAGTGTAGATTATTTTTATGTGACATTTCATTGATTAATTGCAATAAGTGTATATCTTTTAAGTTTTTGTGAAAAAAAATAAATTAATCATAAACCAAAAATTCAAATGACTCATTTTCTGTACATTAAAATAAAGATAAGTTTAAAATTATTTATCAATAGGTACTTGGTTTTGACTCAAAGCCTCTTAAGCAACTAACGTGTTATAATAAAGATATATTTCCTCAATTTTCAAACTTTAAAAAACTGAACAAAAAGCAATTGAAATTTATTCCGTGACTCATTATCAGAAGGTGCTAAGTTAGTAGGTTAGTAAGTTAGTAAGTTAATAAGTTAGTAAGTTAGTAAGTTAGTAAGTTAGTAAGTTAGTAAGTTAGTAAGTTAGTAAGTTAGTAAGTTAGTAAGTTAGTAAGTTA
>NW_025812112.1:0-1350 GCF_022045245.1 Lucilia cuprina
TAGTTCAGTTCTAGTTCAGTTCTAGTTCAGTTCTAGTTCAGTTCTAGTTCAGTTCTAGTTCAGTTCTAGTTCAGTTCTTGTTCAGTTCTAGTTCAGTTCTACTTCAGTATTAATTCAATTCTATTTCTGTTCATGTTTAGTTGTTCAGTTTCACATTTTTGCCACATCAGTCTATTATGTAGAACAGACTCAATAGAAATTTGAAGGCTCACTTATAATAACCAAATAACTTCTCTCTTCTTTATCTCTAGGCTGAGGATAATGTACGTACTAAACAATGGTATACACAATTACAATATCATGCTCAGGGTATGGGAGCCTGGCGTAAAAGACGTAACGCTTTAGCCAATATCATGATTAATGGCATGTTAACGCGCAGTTAAAGGGATTAAAATTCAACAACTCCCTCTCAATAACTACAAAAGCAGCAAAAATTAAAAAAAAAAACGAAAAGAAAACACTTTTTATGTAAAATATAAAAAAACGAACGATTAAAAACATTATTAAATATAAATAAAATACTTATATATAAAAGTTATTTACATTCTTTCTACATTTTGCACTCAAACGCAAACAAGTGTATTTATTTGTGCATATGAAGTGTGTAAATAAATAAAATATTAATAAACTTTCTCTGTTTTTCTTCCCGTATCATTAAAATATATGTATGTAATCATACTAGTATGTGTGTATTTGTAGTTGTAGATAGTTTTAGCAGTTAGTAGAAGCACTTCAAATCCTTTATTCAAAATAAAAATACACACAAAAAACTCTTTTTCTCAATTTGTAATTATATTAAAATTTAAACAATTTTATAAAAAAAAAATCACACTAACAATTTAATTGAAAATATTTTTTTATATGTATTTAACTAGTGGTATCGCTATCTTTATTATTATGATTATTCAAAATTCAAAATTAAATAAGTATGTATTTAGTTTATCCATTCCAATATTATAAATATATCTAATTTTACGCAAATTATATTGAAATATATTAATTAACTTTATTGTAAAGAATAATAAAACAAAACATTTTCAACAAAAAATTAAAACAAAAATGTTTTTTTTACGTTTCAGTTGATTTTTAATCGAACCTCTTTAAATATTTAGCATTCCGGCTCATATGTCAAAATGGTTCTCTTATCTACATTCAAATCCTTTAACAATGACAAGGTATTAAAATTAGACAGCGGTTTTGAAGAAATTTATTTCGAAGCGACAAGTCATTCCGTTGGTCAAAAGTTCAGTTTTAGTTCAGTTCTATTTCAGTTCTAGTTCAGTTCTAGTTCAGTTCTAGTTCAGTTCTAGTTCAGTTCTAGTTCAGTTCTAGTTCAGTTCTAGTTCAGTT
>NW_025812113.1:0-1561 GCF_022045245.1 Lucilia cuprina
GTTCAGTTCTAGTTCAGTTCTAATTCAGTTCTAGTTCAGTTCTAGTTCAGTTCTAGTTCAGTTCTAGTTCAGTTCTAGTTCAGTTCTACTTCAGTTCTACTTCAGTTCAAGTTCTGTTTCAGTATTAGTTCTTTTCCAGTCCTATCCTAGTACAGTTTTTGTTTTAGTTCACTTCTCATCAATTTCAATTAAATTCCAGATAAATCTATTGTATTCCTTACCCAATAAGTCCACACTTATTATAAAGCACATTGAGTCAGGTTTTGTTATTACGCTTTATCAATAACTTAACTGAATATTTATACCATTTGAATCTAATATATATATATTCATATGTACATACGTAATATTTCTAGTAAAAATGCATTAATTTATTTCAATTGTTGCCAATTATTGTGTTATAAACAAATTTTGCTTGGAAAAATCTTTTTCTATCGCTTTGACACATCGTAGTCATTACAAACATATTAGTTAAAATAATAAACAAACAATGCCATTTTATTAGAATTACAATTAATATTATTAATTTTAAATGCAGTTTAATTTGAAATTCAAATTAATGCAATTTTATGGCTGATAAAAAAAAAACAAACTATGGAAAATGACTAATTAAAATTGCGTCTAGAAATGCAGAGAATTATAATAAAAATGAGATTAAATTTTTAAATATTTTTAGTATCACATCACTTAACTTCTAAATTCTGAAAAAAGTATATTTATTTTTAATATTTCTTTATTATCCTTCGAGTCTAAAAATAAAACATATTTTTCCATTCCTTTTAATTTGTTTATTTAATAAAATTTTTATATTACTTGATTTTGACATTAACTGTCAACAATCTTTTTCTTTGCATATTTAATCTACAATCTTGTCATTTTGCTATTTTCTTCGAAAAATGTTTGAATTTCTATAAAATTATTTTGTACTAGAGATGAAAAAAATTCCATTCAATTTGATTAAAATTTATGACAGCAACAACAGCACGAAATGTAAATCAAAGAAGTCCTGCTACAGCGAAAACTACTTAGTTGTTGAAAAAAAGTTTTCCTTAAAAATTGTCTCAGTACTTGGGTATCAACATATTTGCTAACTGATTTCATTTCTTTCCTTATTGTTTTAACATCAATATGACATCATATGTCAAAGATATTCTTTACCCTTTTGCTCTCATATCATATTTTTTGTTAAAAAAATTTGAAAAAATTCCCTTACAACTGCGCCGGATGAAAGATGAGAAAGAAAACTTAGTTTTAAAATAAATATTTTCTAAAGAAGTTGAAGATGAAATACAAAATAAAGGACAAAAGGGTTTCTTTTAACTGAAAACTTTAGATTGGTGTCCTCACAACACATCACATACGGATATGACACGATGTTGTGTTCTTTTTTGCCAATCTAAAACGTGATATCTGATAAGAACAGAGCAGGGAAATGTTTAAAATTTAATGACACAAAAATTAGAACAGAACTAGAACAGAACTAGAACAGAACTAGAACAGAACTAGAACAGAACTAGAACAGAACTAGAACAGAACTAGAACAGAACTAGAACAGAACTAG
>NW_025812114.1:0-1644 GCF_022045245.1 Lucilia cuprina
CTGAACTAGAACTGAACTAGAACTGAACTAGAACTGAACTAGAACTGAACTAGAACTGAACTAGAACTGAACTAGAACTGAACTAGAACTGAACTAGAACTGAATTATTATTTGTTACTATTATTTTCTCTTTTACCTATTCAAAAATTCAATTACAATTAATACAAAAAACAGCTAATATTTCCGAGAAATAAATATTCAAAATTTTATTTATTACTTACACATTCATAAAATGAATTAAATATTCCAAATTTAAAAAAAAAATTGTCAACTATATGTGTACGTTAATACGCTTAAATGCTCACAGCTACCAAGTGCAAAGCGAAAAAAGGATTTAATAATCCCTAAATAAAATTTAGATATTTTTTTAGAAGTAACACATTTACACCAACATGTACACAAATATAGGATTTTAAAAATTATCTTTTTTGTAGACACTCAAACAAAATTTTCCTTTAAAAATGTAAGTTTCCTTTATTTTTTGCTGTTGCTTTCTTTAACAATAAACACTTGTTAGCAATGTTTTGATTTGTGTAATTATTTCTTTAAAAATTTTGTTTATTTTTGATATAATATAATCTTAAAAAAATATATATTTTTATTTTTTTAAATTTTTGAAAATTAATGTTTTAATTAAAATTTTAATATTTTTATTAATTTATTTTATTTTTTATTTCTTTTTTTAAATACACTTCAATTTACTTTGATTTTCCTTCGTGAAGTTACCGCTTTAAACGACCGTTTAGCACAACAACATAAATACGAATGATAATTTTGAATCAGCAAAACCGTTAACGTACTGTTAAATTACATTAAACAATATAACAATAACATTATAATGTTAGTGAAAATACATACTTAGTATTAATTTAACATTAAAGGACAATGTTACATGTATTTCAAAGTCATGTTAATGCCTACATATTCCCAATAAACAAATAAACAGAAGCAACAATGTTGACATTACTCAATGTGAAGTTAACAGCATCATCATTGTGTTTTTGTAAAATGTTAAAGGAAACAACAAGTTATATTTGTATCCTTTGTATCCTTAATAGATACACATGTAGTTTTGTAGCTGAGTATTTAATAATAGAATCTCGTCGAAAATTGAATATACTCTCTTTTTTATTACATACTTTCTCCTTCGTTATATGTAATTCCCCTTTTCTAAGGGATTTTCCTATTATTAGCAGTAACTTTGTGTATACTTTTTTGAAACTGATGCTTTTAGTGTCGTCATTTTTGTCCACCTATACTCACACATTTAATATGTATCTTTGTGTATTTGATATATGAAAACTTTTTGTTTATTTGTAAATCAAATTTAATTCGTTCGTCAATTTTTATATTTGCTATTTTTAGCAACAAACAATAATAAATCGAAAGTAGATTTTTATTTATATTTTTTAGTGTAAATGACATTTATAAGATTTTAAAACAATTTTTCTAACATTAATAAAAACATCTCAATTAACTTAATACACACTGTTCAGTTCTAGTTCAGGTCTAGTTCTGTTTTAGTTCAGTTTTAGCTCAGTTTTAGTTCAATTCTAGTTCTAGTTCAGTTCTAGTTCAGTTCTAGTTCAGTTCTAGTTCAGTTCTAGTTCAGTTCTAGTTCAGTTCTAGTTCAGTTCTAGTTCA
>NW_025812115.1:0-1474 GCF_022045245.1 Lucilia cuprina
CTAGTTCTGTTCTAGTTCTGTTCTAGTTCTGTTCTAGTTCTGTTCTAGTTCTGTTCTAGTTCTGTTCTAGTTCTGTTCTAGTTCTTTTCTTGTTCTGTTCTAGTTCTTATCTTGTTCTTGTTCTATTCAAGTTCTGTTCTAGTTTAGTTCTAGTTATGTTCTAGTACTAACAATTGCGTATTTTAAACTTTTGTGAGGTGAGGTTAAGGATGATTCATTGTTATTTCCTCAACGATGTTTAATTCAAAACAAATGCGACAATAATGATAATAACAATAATAATTCTAATAATGACGTCTTTTAATTTTCATTAACAAAACAAAAACAATAACAAATAAAGGAAAACGTGTTGTTTTCTTTTTCTGATATTTTTTAATAAATAAAGAAAATCAACTTTTACTTTAATAATTTGTTGTTAATATTTAGCACATATTGTTGTTATTGCTATTGTTGTACAACAACAAACAACAAAAAAGAAATAAGATTTCAATGCACTCTTTTGATTCATATAAATATTTATTTAAATGGATAAATAGGATTTCATTATTGTTATTAGTTCAATGACTTGCGCTTCTTTGCGTTTTTTTTCCGAAAAAAATTAACTCAAAGTTCATAAATTTTTTGAAACTTTTTATTTAAATAATTTTCAACTAAAAATTCAAATAAAAGTTCAATTTATTATATTAACTATATTAGTGGAATTAATAAAGATTTTTTAATTGCGTAATTTTCAGATTTTTTTTTCTCTCTTTTTGCGCATGAAATTTATATATAAATTAAAAAAGAATTTGCACTTAATTTCAGATACACATTGTTATTGTATTATGTATTTATTGTAAATAATGCAATAATTATTGATATTTATAATCAAATACAAATATGGTTAAAACAGAGTGATACGAAAAAGTTGAAACAAAAGATATTATTATATAGAATATAGAATTTTATAATTTCCAATAGATTCCACATATTTCAAAGACTTTTAATTATTCATAATCTTCCAAGAAACCCCCATTATAAATCCAGTATACCAACCACTGAAGTCAAGCAAAATTACTGGCTGATAACAATATAAATATGAACAATTTTTTAACCTTGACATCAACAATAAACGAGCGATAAATACAAAGTAAATGTGGTACATTAACATTATTTACAGAAGATTTTTTTTCGTATACAAACTTATTAAACAAATGCCGGTCAAAGACTTCTACTTATTTGTTAAACAAAAAAATTGTTCGTGGCAGGAAAAAAAAAAACGATAAAATAATTTTAAAAACAACAAAATACCACAATTATACACATAAGTACATATTATTGAAAACGGAACTACAACAGAACTAGAACAGAACAAGAACAAAACTATAACAGAACTAGAACAGAACTAGAACAGAACTAGAACAGAACTAGAACAGACCTAGAACAGAACTAGAACAGAACTAGAACAGAACTAGAACAGAACTAGAACAGAACT
>NW_025812116.1:0-1547 GCF_022045245.1 Lucilia cuprina
AGACTAGACTATAGACTAGACTATAGACTAGACTATAGACTAGACTATAGACTAGACTATAGACTAGACTATAGATTAGACTATAGACTAGACTATAGACTAGAATATTGACAAGACTATGGACTAGACTATAGACTAGACAATTGACTAGACTATAGACTAGACTGTATACTAAATCACTTTATTTACAAAATCCTTTAAAGCTTCCTGAAACTTACGTATAACATTCTAAATTCCAAGCCGAAGCTAGACGAAAAAAACTATCTGTTCTCTCACAATACACAATGGGTGTGGGTAAGGCCCGATGACCAGGAAATTTGCATTCATACGAAATTCCATCCTGTTCATAAAATGTCAACGAACCATCCAAATGAACAACACAAAAGAATTCACGGCCTTTGACTTTGCCAAAGTGACCTTTGCAAAATGAAAATGCCGTGCGATGAAAACGATACTCCATCAATGGTTGTAGGCTTAGTTGAGCACCATGTTCGGCCACACCGCCGACATGAACCACATTATAAATGACCAATGAGTTGGGATGTAAAACAGCCAATTGATTTGTGTTCTCTTTGCGATTGTTGCTGAAACACACAAGAAATCGATAAAGAACTGTTTGATATTAAAACATTTTCATAAAACTTACGCACTAAATCTACCAGCATAGACCCCCAATATGGGAGCTTCGGTAAATATTTCCAATAACAAATCTGTTGGCTTATATGCAGGAGTGTTGCCATTGGCATCTACTTCATAACTGGGATAGAATATACTTAAATGACCAGTATGAGAGCCCACGATAATATAATCCTTTTCTTGTTCTTCCAAACCAAAACGAGCACACAACAGACTGGCCACATCATAATTCTCTTCCAAATCAGAACATTGTGTTGACCACCAATTGCAAACATTAAATAGAGACATTTTTCAAAACTGTATCAGCACTTTTTATCTAGATTTTTTATATTTTTCTTATTTTTTCATCTCAACCACATTACGACGACTGTAATTGATACGTTGAAATATTTAGAATAGTTGTGAAAACAAAAAAAGGATATTAGCTTTATTTCGTTAATGTTTTGGCTATGTCAAGGTTGCTAGGATACATATACATAAGTATGTAAGTAGTTGGAAAAATTACCTAAGGGCACGAGAATCTATCAGGTGTTTTCCTTTCTTTTTGTTTTCAGAAAATGTGTTCATTAAGGGGTTGTTTAAATCTTGAATTCAAAATGTAAATGATATTACCATAATAGGCTAATATATGTAGTTCCTAGAATTTTATGAATAATATTTGCACAACGAAGTAATACTATAATATTTAAATTAATATAGTGTAGAATTTAGACAATATAGACTGTAGAAAAGACTATAATTGACATTATAGACTATACTATAGTCCAGACTAGTTATTTAGTTACTTAGTAAGTTAGATAGTAAGTTAGTTAGATAGATAAATAGATAGATAGATAGATAGATAGATAGATAGATAGATAGATAGATAGATAGATAGATAGATAGATAGATAGATAGATAGATAGATAGAT
>NW_025812117.1:0-1707 GCF_022045245.1 Lucilia cuprina
TAAAGTATAAAGTATAAAGTATAAAGTATAAAGTATAAAGTATAAAGTATAAAGTATAAAGTATAAAGTATAAAGTATAAAGTATAAAGTATAAAGTATAAAGTAAAATGTTCAATAAAATTTATTTCCAAATTCTTATAAATTCTTATAAATTAATATTTCCTAAAAATAGCCCTCTCTTTTTTCCAATTATGTTTTTCTATATAATTTCCTATTTATCTACAATATTTATCTATGTATTTATATTTTTATTAAGATTATAATTTATAACGTTTTTTTCTTACGAAAAAAAGTGCAAATATTTGTGATAAAATTGTGTTGGCAAACAAATAACTTGCCAAGAAAAGTGAAGAGGAACACCTACTGTATATTTTTCACTTTTTTTTGTTAATAAATTTATTTTTTTCTTAACTTTTTATAAAATACTCGTTTTTTTCGTCTTAGATTTTTATACTGCAGTAAAGTTTAGGTGACAAAATACTCTAAACCTTTTTTAAATATTTAATTAAGTTGTACATATAAAATAAAACAACAAAATAAAAAATTAAAAAAAAAACTTAAAGAAAATAAAGATAAAATTTAATTTATTTTATTTTTTTTTTGTGTGAGTGCGTTGTTGTATCTTTAGTTACTGGTTCATTGTTAATAACAAATTAAGCTTTTTCACATCTTTTTGTAGCTACTGCATTGAAATTGAATATAAGAATGGTTGTGTGGCATCTGTTGTTCTTACTAGTTATTCTTCATACGTATCTACATAGTATATAGAGATGTATGTATGTATTTCAACATGGCTTTTTAGTAGAAACTAATATGTAGCATTTGTGTTATAAAGAAACTATTCTTTATCTTGGAATTTCAGTTTATGTCAGTCTGTGTAATCTTATTTATTATACTTATATTTCGTAAATATTAAATATGTTTTGATTACTTTTCCAGTTCCATTTTTAAATGTTTTCAAGTGTAGATATACCATTTTATACCTTGAAGTATGATAATTTACACCAGATTCTTATATGTTCATTATTTGAAGTTTTATGCAGCACCCACAACTTCACCTGCATTCACCGCTGCAGCAACAACTTTTGGAAATGATTTCTAATTGTTGTTTTTGTTTTTTTTTCATATTTACCTAAAGTGAGCACGAAATAGTATATTTGGGCCAAATGCGTGTGTTTTACTTTTTTCTAATTGTATCTTTTAAATGGTTGAATGACTAATTTGTTTAATTTCTTTATTTAATTTTATTTATCTATGGTTTTCAGATTAGATATTCAAACATTTAATTTTTCTCTTAAAATGGTGTTTATTAAAGAAACTGATAAGAGTTTTTTTTATTTTATAAATTGTATGTTAACGGAGAAGAAATTTAAATTTCCAAAGAAACCATCAGAATGTAATACATATTTATGATTCTACATACTATATACGGAAGGACCGTAGAAATTATAATTTATAATTCAAAATTTATGGAAAATTTTTTTAATGCAATTGTAAATATCACAAAAATATTATAAGGAGGAAGTATTTGTCATTTGTTTTATTTATAAAACAAAACATTTCGAAAATCCACGCCTAGTTTATAGTCTAGTCTATAGTCTAGTCTATAGTCTAGTCTATAGTCTAGTCTATAGTCTAGTCTATAGTCTAGTCTATAGTCTTGTCTATAGTCTAGTCTATAGTCTAGTCTATAGTCTAGTCTATAGT
>NW_025812118.1:0-1573 GCF_022045245.1 Lucilia cuprina
AAGTAGCTGACGATTTTAGTATTTATCGGGCTTCAATTGACAATCCATGCAAACTCTCCCTTAGATTTGGACTTAAAGGTCAAAATTTACTTATAAACACTAATAACACGATTAAATTCTACATAAATAACTTCGAAATAGACGTAAATTTCTCTACAAATATTTAAAAGTCTTCGCCCTTGCATTTTTGATATTTTTAACATATTGACTGGTGTAGGGTATCATGTGGACAGCCATATATACCCGATTATACTTTCCTACTTGTTCTTTAATTCTTTACTCATCAAAGAGTGTAACATATTAGCATAATTGTGGTAAACAAAAAAACGAATGTATTAAAGAATTTTTATTAGCCTTTTAAGGGCGCCTAAATTTAGGCTATGGTTTTTAACACTCATCCGAGTGCTAATATATAATAACAAAAAGGTGTTAAAAGATTTTTCATATATGTTTGTTCTCCATTGTATTTTTAGCAGAAATGCAAAAAAGTATAAATATTAAAATTTTCAGCAAACGATGCTGAATCCTTTCATGTTGCTGGTTAATTTTTGGTTTTTTAAAAGTGAAAAATTAATCATTACAAATGCCCTACAAACTCTTTGTAGTGATATGTTTTTGAATGCGAGCCAATTTATATGAATTTTTTTTTAAGGATTTCACATTTTACGGAAATATTTGTAATATATTTGAGATTACCAGATACAGTTTCATATTAATATTGCAATTATTATAATACATAAACACAACTTAATCTGTGAAAATGTACAGCTGAACATTTTGAATAAAACTGCAAATGTTGAATTTGAATTATTAAAACATGCAATAATATTAATGATATAAAATAAATTAAAATATATAAATTTTTTTGTTTTGCCTTTTCTTTTATATAATCACTAAAGTGCTAGAAGCAAACATGACCTTTTTGTCGCTTCTTTTCAAATCCATTCCTTCCTTTTTCTTCTCTTATTTTTAATATTAGAGTTAAATTATTCCTCCATACCCTTTTTTCTTAACTCCAGAAAAATGAATACAATATAATACTAAACATATTCAAATTTTCATGCTTTAAAAAAACCGGCAAATTAAAATAAAAAAACTCTGGAATGTAAATGCAAAGAACAGAAGATAAAAAAATTAATTAAATTCATTTGAAAATTAAAAATTCATTTAATTTTCTTTTAAACTGAACACGAAAAAAGAAAAACAAGAAGGAAAAGTATAAAAAGCGTTAAAAATAAACCATTAAATTAAGCAGAAACAGTGAACTGCACAGAATTGTATTTTTCTCATGAAAAAATCTTCATTAGCCTTAAGCTAATTTTTGCAAAAAATATGTTTAAGGAAAAGGAGAAAGCAAAATTCTCGTTAATTATATTTTATTTATTTCTAGGCGCTACAAACAAGAAAACTTTAAGGATGCCAACGTCCTGTCTAAGTTATATTCTAGTTCTGTTACAATCCTGTCCTAGTTCTGTTCTAGTTCTGTTCTACTTCTGTTCTAGTTCTGTTCTAGTTCTGTTCTAGTTCTGTTCTAGTTCTGTTCTAGTTCTGTTCTAGTTCTGTTCTAGTTCTG
>NW_025812119.1:0-1260 GCF_022045245.1 Lucilia cuprina
TTCAGTTCTAGTTCAGTTCTAGTTCAGTTCTAGTTCAGTTCTAGTTCAGTTCTAGTTCAGTTCTAGTTCAGTTTTAGTTCAGTTCTAATTCAGTTCTAGTTCAGTTTTTGTTTATTTCCTATTTAGTATAATGCGCAATGAGAAACACCGATTCTAATTTAGTTAAATTATAGTTAAATAAGTTAAAATTTTAAAATATTCTAACACTTCTACAACAACGCCTGTAAGTAGTATTATGAAATAATTAAGAACCATGTTGCATGAATTTCAAAACAACCACAAGAAAGGAAACTTATTGAAAATGAAATAACAAACGACAGAATTGGGTTAAAAATGCACTCAATGGTGCAATAAACCCAAACGCAAAAAAATAGACAAAAAAGCTAAAAAGAATTGCAATCCAATAGGCCTAAAAAGATTGTTATAAAACTTTTTTGTTAATAGACAAACCCGTAGTACATACATATGCATGCGGTAACGCATTTTAAATTATACAAGAAATAATAAATTTTTTGGTAACAAAAAAAAATAATAAAAATATTTGACAGTCGGGGTGGAGTATATTAACCAAAGAAAAATCCAAGAAATAATAAAGAAATAAAGTTAATGCAGATAATTTTATAAAAAAGTACAAGTCGAAGTAGTAGTTTTTAAAGAAAAACTTGTATTTTAATTTAGTATCTGCCCAAAATTGTGCAATATTTTAAAAGAAAACAAAAAATACCGAAACTTGCAATGCAACAAATTTTCATTTGAACGCATATTAAGTTGAACATGTAAGTGCGTAAAACTGGCTAAAAATACATTCTAACAAACATTTTGTTGGGGTTATGAGTTTTGGCTAAAAATTATATAATAAAAATTTTAAATGTGTAACTACTTTTACGTGGGGAGAGGTAATTGGAAAAATGTGGTTGATAATTAAGTAAAACTTCATTTAAACTTGGATAACTTAAAATAAAATTCAGTTCACAACTAGAATTTGCTTTGAAATATATGAATGACATTTACCTCCATGTTTTGTTAATCGTTTAAATAAAAGATATATTAAATTAAATTTTAATTCAAGTATGACCGAAATTTACTTAAAACGTCAGTACTGTCAGTTATATTTATTTTCCATATAGCAATAAAATTGGATATAAGCATGTTTAGAACTGAACTAGAACTGAACTAGAACTGAACTAGAAGTGAACTAGAACTGAACTGGAACTGAACTAGAACTGAACTAGAACTGAACTAGAACTGAACTAGAACTGA
>NW_025812120.1:0-1300 GCF_022045245.1 Lucilia cuprina
TTGGTATATAATTTATTGCATAATGTATTTTTAGAAAATGGCCAGCTGGATAGATCGGTAGAATTATTTTCCCAGGTTTAAAAAGGCGGTAATTTGAAGTTCCGATATTTCTGTAAATAACTTTAACAGTGCTATGACTCTCATTTATGCATCATTTTAAAGCATTAAAATTGCACTTTAATATGGTATATCATTTGTAGCATAATGTGTATTTTTAGAAATTATTCAATTTGATAGATCGGTATAATTATTGTTCTATGTATAATAAACGCAGTAATCTGAGGTTCCGATATGATTGCAATTAACTTTGGCAGTTTTCGTGCTAGTACAGTCGTTTATGCACCATTTTAAAGCATTCAAATTGTCATTTGTTTTGGTATATAATTTTTTGCATAATGTATTTTTAGAAAATTGTCAATTGGATAGATTGGTAGAATTATTTTCCCAGGTTTAAAAAGGCGGTAAATTGAGGTTCCGATATGGTTGTGAATAACATTGACAGTTTTCACGCTATGACAGTCATTTAGGCATCATTTTAAAGCATTATGATTGCACTTTAATTTGGTATATCATTTGTGGCATAAAGTGTTCGTCTAAAAAATGGTCAATTTGAAGGATCGGTAGAATTGTTGTTCTATGTTTAAAAACGCTGTGATTTGAGGTTCCGATATGGTTGCAAATAACTTTGACAGTTTTCATGCCAGAACAATCGTTTATGCATCATTTTAAAGCATTACAGTTGCACTTTATTTTGGTGTATAATTTGTGGCATAATGAATTTTTAGAAAATGGCCAGTTGGATAGATCGGTAGAATTATTTTCCCAGGTTTAAAAAGGCGGTAATTTTAGGTTCCGATATGGTTGTGAATAACTTTGACAGTTTTCATGCTATGACAGTCATTTATGCATCATTTTAAAGCATTATGATTGCACTTTAATTTGGTATATCATTTGTCGCATAATGTGTTCGTCTAAAAAATGGTCAATTTGAAGGATCGGTAGAATTGTTGTTCTATGTTTAAAAACGCTGTGATTTGAGGTTCTGATATGGCTGCAAATAACATTGACAGTTTTCACGCTATGACAGTCATTTAGGCATCATTTTAAAGCATTATGATTGCACTTTAATATGGTGTATCATTTGTAGCATAATGTGTATTTTTAGAAATTATTCAATTTGATAGATCCGTATAATTATTGTTCTATGTATAATAAACGCAGTAATCTGAGGTTCCGATATGGTTGCAATTAACTTTGGCAGCTTTCGTGCTAGGACAGTCGTTTATGCACCATTTTAAAG
>NW_025812121.1:0-2232 GCF_022045245.1 Lucilia cuprina
ATAGTCTATAGTCTGGACTATAGAATAGTCTATAGTCTGGACTATAGAATAGTCTATAGTCTGGTCTATAGAATAGTCTATAGTCTGGACTATAGAATAGTCTATAGTTTGAACAGACTTTATTCTTGACTAGTAGCTTCCTAAAGTCTCTACCATTTTCTCCTTAATAAAAATATTTTCTAGTTAAAAAAAAAAATTAAGAAAAAAAAAACAAACTATAAAATGTTGAATTATAAAATTAATATTATGCAAACTCTAGCAAACCAACTAAGTACTTATAAGCACATACATATAGTCATGATTACAATAAAATGAAAAAAAAAACAAATTATTACAAAATCATACAACACACTTTACAAAAATAGTTAGCAGAAAACTATATTCGTATTACAACATAATTGATTTCTTAGGTTTATGTGGAAAAAAATGCAATTGACCATGTTTAGTCATCTACAGAAACAACAATTTTAAAAGCTAAAACGGAAATTTTTTTGCAATAAATGACAAAATTGCGAATATTTGTTGCTTACAAAATGACATAATTAAACTCTTTAACAGCATTTCTGGCCATAATTGATGCGTTTAGGAGCTTCAAAAAACATTTTCCATTTAAACCTTCTTAAAAGCTAAAGTACGGACGTACATATATATACATAAATAGCAGTGATGGGCAAGAATCCTTATGAGATTATCTCTATGCTGTAGAGGCGAAAGCGCACAAGTTAACGCTACCTATGCAGCATTTTGTAGTATCAGCACTTCTGTATAATACTTATAAAATGCCCACAACTGCTTAAAATCTATGAGGAAATTGTTTTCTTTCAAAACTTATGAATGAGTCTAGACACCTTTCATGTAACAGTGTTGTGTTTGAAGCGAACAATTTTTGTTTTAGTTTTTCTACTTTTTTTTAAACATTATCCCAAACTTAAAAGTTGAATACATATTTTATGTTAGTTTGGTATCCTTTGAATGTTGCAATTTATGTATTTAAGTTAAGTAAGTATATTATTATGTATATCATTGTAAACTGCTAAAGTTGTCTTGTTTAACTTAGTTTGTCGTTTATTTGTATGATGTTTTGAAAAGAAACACCTGAAAACCAGAAGCTGTCAATGTTAGAATAAAGAAATACTATTTCTTTTTTTGCTTTAAAGAAATGGTTGACTTGAAATAGAGTTAGAAAAATGTTGATGAAGAAAGAAATCTAAAAAAAGTTAAAGGAATTCTGTTCGCATCTGTTTTAGCAAAGACACAAACCTAGCAGATAGAGAAGTTACAGTCCAGTCTATGGACTGTCCTATAGTTCAAACTGCAAACTGTGCCTACAGTGTTTCCAGACTGAAGACTGTTCTGTAGTCCAGACTAAAGACTGTTCTGTAGTCCAGACTATAGACTGTTCTGTAGTCCAGACTATAGACTGTTCTATAGTCCATACTATAGACTGTTCTATAGTCCATACTATAGACTGTTCTATAATCCAGACTATAGACTGTTCTATAGTCCAGACTATAGACTGTTCTATAGTCCAGACTATAGACTGTTCTATAGTCCAGACTATAGACTGTTCTATAGTCCATACTATAGACTGTTCTATAGTCCATACTATAGACTGTTCTATAGTCCATACTATAGACTGTTCTATAGTCCATACTATAGACTGTTCTATAGTCCATACTATAGACTGTTCTATAGTCCATACTATAGACTGTTCTATAGTCCATACTATAGACTGTTCTATAGTCCAGACTATAGACTGTACTATAATACAGACTATAAACTGTTCTATAGTCCAGACTATATACTGTTCTACAGTCCAGACTATAGACTGTTCCATAGTCCAAACTATAGACTATTCAATAGTCCACACTATATACTATTCAATTCAATAGTCGAGACTATAGACTATTCTATAGTCCAAACTATAGACTATTCTATAGCCCAGACTATAGACTATTCTATAGCCCAGACTATAGACTATTCTGTAGTCCAGACTATAGACTATTCTATAGTCCAGACTATAAACTATTCTATAGTCCAGACTATAGACTATTCTATAGTCCAGACTAGAAACTGTTCTATAGTCCAGACTATAGACTATTATATAGTCCAGACTATAGACTTTTCTATAGTCCAGACTATAGACTTTTCTATAGTCCAGACTATAGACTATTCTATAGTCCAGACTATAGACTATTCTATAGTCCAGACTATAGACTATTCTATAGTCCA
>NW_025812122.1:0-1829 GCF_022045245.1 Lucilia cuprina
CTAGTCTATAGTCTAGTCTATAGTCTAGTCTATAGTCTAGTCTATAGTCTAGTCTATAGTCTAGTCTATAGTCTAGTCTAGAGTCTAGTCTATAGTGTAGTCTATAGTGTAGTCTATAGTGTAGTCTATAGTCTAGTCTATATTCTAGTCTATAGTCTAGTCTATAGTGTAGTCTATGGTCTACTGTATAGTCTAGTCTATAGTCTGGTCATAGTCTAGTCTATAGTCTAGTCTATAGTCTAGTCAATAGTCTAGTATATAGTCTAGTCAATAGTCTAGTCTATAATTCAGTTTAAAGTCTAATCTATACTCCAGTCTATAGTCTAGTCTAGTCTATAGTCTTGTCTATTGTAGCCTAATCTAGAGTCTACAAAATATATGCTCTCCCATAGTCCAGTCTTACCCGTATTAACAACATGAAAACCACAACATTAGCACGTGACAAATGAATTACAAAAACAAAAACACAAGGAAATTGTTACAACAACAATTATGAACTTTAATTTATGCTGTTTATATGCATACCGGCAAATTTTATTCATGAACAACAACAAAACAATAATAGCAACAGCATCTCGTTCACCCAAAAAAATAAAACACACTTTACAAAAACAAAAACTCTAAACAATGAAAATAACCCGAGCTAATGCAAAACACCGACAATAACAAGAAAAAGTAATAATGAAAAAAATCTCACTCTCACTTGCCAACAAACAATAACAAACACCCTTTAATATAAAAAAACAACAAAAACAATAAAAGAAATCATTGTTATGATTTGCAAAAACAAAAAGTAAACTTCACTACATAAAAAACATGCACTCATAACAACGAAGAGAGCAAAAAACATAAACAGAATCTCTTTGAAAGTTACTCCCATCTATTCACCCAATATCAAGAAACAAACATACCTACGCATGTATGTATGAAAGTATGTTAGTATGAAAACGAAAACCAAGTGCAATTGTACTTAATTCATTGAAAAAAAAACAGCAATAACAACATTATAGCAAAGACAAAACATGACAAAACAAAAAAGCTCAACAATTGAAGGGAAAACAATTTGTTATTTGAGTTGTAAGGAAATTTAGCGAAATTGTTATAGTTTTATTAAAAATCAAAATAAACAAAGAAAATATAAACACACATACCTTTTATTAGCAGCTTTTAAAATTAAAAATTACCGAAACGAAACACAAACGAAATGGCCGACAATTGGAAAACGATTACGAACACTTTAATTGGTAACATTTAAAGGAATTTCATACATTTTTCTAAAAAAAAATAAACTTTTTACATAAATTAATTGTATTTTAATAACAAAACACTATAGTTTTTAACAATTATTAACTTTTTTTAACACTTTTTTATAAATTTTAACAAAATTCCTTTTATTACTTTACTTAAACACGACGCGCACCGTTAACAACTCAAGAAGGACTGACAAGAGTAAGAAAAGCTAAAAGAAAGCCGAACAGGAAGTTAATAGAAATGTGAGAACAGAATGTTAATAACAAAAGAAGGGGAAGTGAGATAACATAATGTTACTATTAACAGAAAAGGTAAATGTTATTTAAATAAAATTATGATTATGTTAAAGTAAACTA
The DNA here is from genome assembly GCF_022045245.1 of Lucilia cuprina. Taxonomy (NCBI): domain Eukaryota; kingdom Metazoa; phylum Arthropoda; class Insecta; order Diptera; family Calliphoridae; genus Lucilia; species Lucilia cuprina. The sequence goes on from NW_025812122.1 coordinate 1,608, forward strand.
TAAATAATGTTTATGTTAACATTTTTGTGTTAACCTAACATAATAACAGTAAATAAAGCCGGTGTTTTCAAGAAAATGACATAGAATTTAACAAAGTTTATTGTTAAATTCTATGTCTAGTCTATAGTCTAGTCTATAGTCTAGTCTATAGTCTAGTCTATAGTCTAGTCTACAGTCTAGTCTATAGTCTAGTCTATAGTCTAGTCTATAGTCTAGTTTATA
>NW_025812123.1:0-1950 GCF_022045245.1 Lucilia cuprina
CTATAGACTAGACTATAGACTAGACTATAGACTAGACTATAGACTAGACTATAGACTAGACTATAGACTAGACTATAGACAAGACTATAGACAAGACTATAGACTAGATATAAACTAGACTATAGACTAGACAATACACTAGAATATAGACTAGACTATAGACTAGATTATAGACTAGACTATAGACTAGACTACAGAGTAAAATATAGACTAGGCTACAGACTAGACTATAGACTGAACTATAGACCAGACTAGACTGTAGACTATAAACTAGTCTACAGACTAGACTATAGACTAGACTTTATATAAGAGATTGTAGACTAGACTCTATACTAGACTATAGAGCCAAGACTACGGACTAATCTTTACACTATGTTATGAACTAAACTATCGGCTAGATTATTGAGGATACTATTTTTTAGTAGTTTGATTACCATTCTTGTAGTAAAGATATATTTAAAATAGTTGCTAATGTAGTTAAATAGTATGTTTGTAAAGATGTATGTTGTTTTTTATATATCCCAAAATGCAAGTATATTTATTCTTCACATTCTATATTCCCTGAAAAATAATGCTTACTTGCAATTTTAAACTCGTATTTTTTTCTATAATATTTTCTATAACCAGCTATTGTTCGAAAGTGGTGTTTCATAGTTGAGTATTGTTTAAGGATTTATTTTGTATGTTGTTGCTACCATTTTTCTCCTCTTTATTTGTAATTGTTCTAGAAGTAGGTTTTACTGCAACTACTTGTGTATATTTGCCGCTGTTGGATTTGTTGTTATTTTTGTAGCTTTCAGTGTAATTTGTTAAGAAATCTCGAAAGTATAATTCATCGTTTAATTACAAAAAAAAAATACAATAGAGTTTGCTCGAAATGAAATAATATGAACATATACACAAATAGTGAAATAGTTAGGTTTTTATAGATCAGCAGGGTAACGTTGTAATGGTAGCATTTTTTAAATAGAAGAGAATTTGCTTAGTTTAACAATAATTTAGGAACAATTTAAAAAAAATATTGTTTTGTTCTATACTTTATTATTAGAAATAATATAACTTTATTATTATTTTTTTAAACATGTTAAGAATTTGCAAATAATTATAATAAAAAATATATTTAAAATAAATATCGTTTAAAAACACTTATTTCATCTAAATAATGTTTATATTGCTTGCAGAACTGAAAAATATATAAAAAGAAATTTATCTCTTCAGAGATTTATTCTTCTTTATCTACATTGCATTTTTCAATACATTTTAAATAATCTTAAATTCCCTGTGTAACAGTTTAAGTTAAACTATTTACAAGATAGAATAATATTCATTTAAAATGCTGTTTAACAAAAAAAAAAAAAGAGAAAGCTAAAAATGTATTGAAAATTAAGTAAATAAGTACTCGTTGCTTTTTTATGAAAGTGTATATCACAAGACGTTTCTCCTGGTTTTAATAAACATAAAGGATTTCTACCAAATAGACAAAATTTGTCTCTAGCAGAGTACGCATCCCTTTTATCTTTTACATTTTTTAAACGAGCCCTTGACTTTATTTTCAATAGTAAAATAGGCCACAAAAGTATTAATTACTTACAGTTGTGGTAGAAAAAAAAAGCATTAGCAACTAAGAACATATAGAAAACCACAAACAAAATTTTTGAAGAAGTTTTAGACTACACTATAGAATTATGTATAGACCAAATTACAGACTATACTATAGACTAGACTATAGACGAGACTATAGACGAGACTATAGACTTGACTATAGACTACACTATTGACTAGACCATTGACTAGACTATAGAATAGACTATAGACTGAACAATAGACTAGACTATAAAATATACTATAGACTTGACTATAGACTAGACTATAGACTGGACTATAGACTAGACTATAGACTAGACTATAGACTAGACTATAGACTAGACTATAGACTAGACTATAGACTAG
>NW_025812124.1:0-1566 GCF_022045245.1 Lucilia cuprina
AGTTCTAGTTCAGTTCTAGTTCAGTTCTAGTTCAGTTCTAGTTCAGTTCTAGTTCAGTTCTAGTTCAGTTCTAGTTCAGTTCTAGTTCAGTTCTAGTTCTGTTATGGTGAAACTTTTGTTAAGCACTGTAATTTGTCTTGTTTTTATAATAAGCACCTATTATTAAGAGATTTGACTATGACTCTCTTGAAACATGCAGATTTAGCTCGTGCAGAAATATATAAAACACATGGTTTATTAATATATTTAAAAAAACAATTTACTTATTGAAGGCAAATAGACAAAAAGTCTTAATAAAAAGTTAACAAGATTTTTTATAAAAATTAAACAATTTTTTATAAATTTAATTAATTTTAGAAATAAGTTCATTTATAAAATTAATTTTATAATTAATCTTAGAACAAATTATTTCAAACGACAAATAGTGAAAAAAATAAAAAAAATTACTATAATTTTTTTTAGTTTAACGAATAATTCCAATTGGTTTTTGTTATTGAACTCTTTGGATTTCAGTTTCAAAAGATACTTTTCTAACTAAAGGGGAGCATTTTCTCTTTTTATAAGTTTAGATAATTTATAAAATGCTCTTATTACAAACATTTCAAACTCTTTTGTGAATTGAATTTCTGTTTATATTTTCTGTGAGTATAATATCTTCACTATTTGTTTAATGTTAATGAAATTTTTGTGGTTGAAAAAAAAGAACACTTTTATACAAACAGGAGTATTTTGAGCGAAAAAAAGAAAATAATAGAAAACAAAAACACTAACAATATTATGGTCTGCAAAATATTTTATTGGGTTTTTGTTTTCTATCTTTGTGTTTGCGTTTGTTTTATTTTTTTTCTCTCTCATTTAATGTGTTTGAATTTTTATGTTTGTGTGTATGTTTGTTATTTTATTTTTCTTGAGGGGGCCATGCTTACACACAGATACTCTACCACCACTACTCTTGTAGGAAACTGGTTGTAGTATTTTGTTTCTGCTGCTTCTTTTTCACTATCTCAAGCTTGTTCTTTTTCTACTGCTGCTTGGCTGTTGATGGTTTTTGGTTTTTTTATTGTTTTGTTTGTGTTTTCAATAAGAGTGAATTTAAATTCGTTGTTGAGTTGTATAGCTGCCAGATGTGACGAATAATAACCAAATAAATGACGATTTGATAAATTCACAAAACTTTTCTAAATGAAAACTTTATAACACAGAACATTAAAAAAATAAAACAATTTTGGAACTTTTCCAGGAAAAAAAACTTTCTTAAGCTAATTTTCAAAAAACATTGATAAAAGCTTAATTAAAATAGAAGCTCCTTAAAAAAATAAAAGAAATCAGAAAACATCAGAACTCAACTAGAAATGAACTTGAACTAAATCTAAATAAAAACTGTACCAGAGCTGAACTAGAACTAGAACTAGAATTGAACTAGAACTGAACCAAAGTTGAACTAGAACTGAACTAGAGCTGAACTAGAACTGAACTAGAACCGAACTAGAACCGAACTAGAACTGAACTAGAACTGAACTAGAACTGAACTAGAACTGAACTAGAACTGAACTAGAACTGAACTAG
>NW_025812125.1:0-2386 GCF_022045245.1 Lucilia cuprina
CTATTCTATAGTCTGGACTATAGACTATTCTATAGTCTGGACTATAGACTATTCTATAGTCTGGACTATAGACTATTCTATAGTTTGGACTATAGACTATTCTATAGTTTGGACTATAGACTGTTCTATAGGCTGGACTATAGACTGTTCTATAGTCTGGACTATAGACTATTCTATAGTTTGGACTTTAGACTGTTCTATAGTCTTGACTATAGACTATTCTATAGTTTGGACTTTAGACTGTTCTATAGTCTGGACTATAGACTTATCTATAGTCCAAACTATAGACTATTCTTTAGTTTGGACTATAGACCATTCAATAGTCTTGACTATAGACTAGTCTATAGTCTGGACTCAAGACTATTCTTTAGTCTGGACTATAGACTATTCTATAGTTTGGACTATAGACTATTCTATAGTTTGGACTATAGACTTGTCTATAGTCTGAACTATAGACTATTCTATATTCTGGGCTATAGACTATTTTATAGTTTGGACCATAGACTGTTGTATAGTCTGGACTATATACCATTCAATATATATATATATATACCATTCAATAGTCTTTACTATAGGCTATTCTATAGTCTGGACAATAGACTATTCTATAGGCTGGACTAAAGACTATTCTATAGTCTGGACTATAGACTATTCTATAGTCTGGACTATAGACTATTCTATAGTATGGACTATAGCCTATTCTTTATTCTGGATTATAGACTAATCTATAGTCTGAATTTAAGAATATTCTATAGCCTCACTTTATACTATTTTATAGTCTGGTCCATAGACTCTTCTATAGCATTAACTTTAAACCATTCTATAGTGTCATCTGTCTTAACTTTTTTATTCAATTTTCTATATTCAGTTTAAAAAATTAAAATTATTTTGTATTTATTTAAATTTTTTTAATTTATTTGATTAAATATTTGTTTACGTACTTAAATTAACTGCACAAAAAATTAAAATTTGATGGAAATTTGCTTAAACAATTTTAATTTTTTTAATGCTGTTAAAACATTTTTTTATTTATTGGATTCAGCACAAAATTTTTTTTTGTTAAATATTTATTTTGATATTTTAAAACACTTTTTTTTATTAATTTTTTTGTTTATTTTTATTTTTTCTTTAAACAAAATTTCTTTTTTCCATAAATTCTTTTAGTAAATCACCTAATTTACGTTAATATGAATATATTTTGAGGGAAAACAATTTATCGATATTTTAACCGCTTTTTCGTTTTTACTACGTCCGCTTGCAGATAGCGTTTAAATTGTACTCTACTTGTGCTCTTAAGAAAATTATTTCAAAAGTTGTTTGTTATTAAAAAAATAAAAGTATACAGTGTAAACAAAATGTTAAAAGACTATAAAAGTAAAAAGTACTCTACACTTTTTAATAGGCAGTGTAGGTATACTTTTACTACAACTGAGCGTAGAGCATAACAATGTTTGAAAGCAGCAAAAAAAAAATACTTGCAAAAATATACAGAGTTTTTTTTAATTTGGTTTTTATCCGTCATTGGAGAGGGAATAAACAAACAATTATAGACAGTTAGACAGAAAGACTGTCATACAAATAAATGGGCGGACGGACAATTAAACCGGGCACTATTACCAATAATAACAACAACACTAAACACACTGACAATAAGTAGTAAAACTCAAGTCAAACTGTTAACAAACATACAGTCCAACAAGTGGTATATGAAAAAATATGTTTTAAAAATACCATTTAAACAAAAAAGTCAATAAAATATTAACAAAAAAACACAAACAAACATCAAATTCAGACATTAGAGTCAACGAGAGGCAAAGGTCGATTATGAAGTACTCTACAATCTTTTCTGTAATAATTTTTTTAGTTATAGTCTAATATATAGTCTAGTCTATAGTTTAGTCTATAGTTTAGTTAATAGTCTAGTCTATAGTCTAGTCTATAGTTTAGTCTATATTCTAGTCTATAGTCTAGTCCATAGTCTCGTCCATAGTCTAGTCTATAGTTTAGTCTATAGTCTAGTCTATAGTCTAGTATATAGTCTAGCCTTTAGTCTAGTCTATAGTCTAGTATATAATCTAGTCTATAGTCTAGTCTATAGTCTAGTCTATAGTATAGTCTATAGTATAGTGTATAGTCTAGTCTATAGTCTAGTCTATAGTCTAGTCTATATTCTAGTCTATAGTCTAGTCTATATTCTAGTCTATAGTCTAGTCTATAGTCTGGTCTATATTCTAGTCTATAGTCTAGTCTATAATCTAGTCTATATTCTAGTCTATAATCTATAGTCTAGTCTAGTCTATAGTCTAGTCTATAGTCTAGTCTATAGTCTAGTCTATAGTCTAGTCTATAGTCTAGTCTATAGTCTAATCTATAGTCTAGTCTATAG
>NW_025812126.1:0-2059 GCF_022045245.1 Lucilia cuprina
CAGTTCTAGTTCAGTTCTAGTTCAGTTCTAGTTCAGTTCTAGTTCAGTTCTAGTTCAGTTCTAGTTCAGTTCTAGTTCAGTTCTAGTTCAGTTCTAGTTCAGTTACTACTTAAGTAAAACAAGTTTATAATCTTATACAACCGAAAATATTCTACAAAATGTAGTAGAAATAGAGTGCAAGAAAAGGGTGCAATTTTTTGTTCAATCAATTTATTTTCTTCAAACGAAATTTCTATAAACAAACGAGAGTTAAAAGTTTGGAAGAAAAGCTCTAACTATTGATGTAATAACTGATAATAGTTACATATGCAACAATGGTGTTTTTATAGTAAAAGTTAATCAGGCGGAATTTTTTGATATATTAATAAGGATGTTACAAGTTTCAATTTACTGTAGAAATCTTTAAGATATTTAATTCTTTTTAATGCTTAAAACATGAATATATAAAGAAATTAAAGAAATGTATTCGTAATCAATATAATCAATTACAGTTATACTTAAAATTCGGCTCTGTCCCTAATAAAATCCTATCTTATTTATTCTCCTTATATAATTCCTCAAAAGTTTTTGATTCAAAACTCGAACATAACTTTTCCATAAAAATAACGAATGTGTGTGTATAAGACGAAGCAAAAAATATCAAAATTTACAGCACGTTTTGTTTTTACATACAAGTCGTAGAAAGTATATGTTGCAATACATACACTCAGTGTTTTATCTGTCTGTTTGTCTAACTGTCTGTCTCTGGGTTGCATAAATGTTAAAACTGAATTATTCTAAGGGGAGTAGTTGTTTTCATGTAACACCATACATCATGCATATTAAACACAAGCATTTATATAACAGGGAAGACAGCAAGGCGCTTCCCAATCATACATGCGATGTCTAACAACAAGGAAAACATATATGTTGTAAGACAAATAACATATACATATGTAACGAATAACTTTGAGTTACAAACCCAACTAGTAATATAAAATATAAAACTCATTTCCCTTCTAGTGTTTTTAAAAACATCTACAAAATGTTTGCTGGGTTTTGTAATATTTCCTTCTTTTTCACAATTTTAAATTAAGTAGAAATCAAACAATGTTTTAAGCTTCAGCACGTTTAATATGATGTAAGAAATTCATGTTTCTTGTTCATTCTTTCCAAACATACAATACAAACAACAACAATAGCAATAGCGACTGCATCCTGTTGCAAGATATTTGAGTAAATGTAGCAGTAAATGGTTTATTTTGTATGCAGTTATTGTAAATGTGGGCCAATTTAAGTCATGTTTTATGTTCAGAATTGAAAAGAGATAGCTTGAAAGAAAGAAATAAAACATACAAACTTTGTATTATAATCTTTCAACAATTCGTCTTATTATTATTCGTTACTTTTCACTCATCTTCTAACAACTTTTCACTTGTCATTGTTCAGCAAACGTGAGCTGAAAATCAATAAAGCACAAAATTTTGAAAAATTCTTCACACACTCTTACACATAGTACCAGCAAAAGTATTACCTATGAATGTGAAGTTGCACTTTTTTTGGAAACCAATATTTCAAGTTATTGTAAATGAGGGAGTATGAAATTTAAAGTACTCTTGTCTCTATAAAAATGTGTAGTGTATTATTTAGTTTAACTTATTAAATTACAAATTGTTACTTTGTTTCTTACGACTCGTTAAATTAAAGTTAATATAATTTTTTTTATTCTTTCTATTTTTGCAGTATTTCTCATGGCTCTAAATATGTAGAACGTGGCAATGAGCCCCGTTTAGTGATTGACAATGTAACGTATGATTATCAGGGTGAATATGAGTGTCGTGCAACAAATTATATCAATGGTCAAGAGAGAGTGGCCATATCGGAACCGGTGTCGCTGCAAGTTGTGGGTACGTTAAGAAAAAATGTTTTGCATTTTTTTAATTAATAAAAAAAATGTTGTGTTCGCTAACTTAACTAAAACTTAACTAGAACTGAACCAGAACTGAACTAGAACTGAACTAGAACTGAACTAGAACTGAACTAGAACTGAACTAGAACTGAACTAGAACTGAACTAGAAC
>NW_025812127.1:0-1321 GCF_022045245.1 Lucilia cuprina
ACTTCATTATGAACATTGGGAAAAAAAATGGGCAGACTTTTATTAGGGGAACCTCCATTTGAATTAAATAAATATGTACATGTTATTGAAAATATGGCTACCCCATAACACACAACTCAAATTAAAAGCGTGTTTATTATTTTGTTCTAATAAATAAACATTTTTGAGCAATGTAGTTGTATGATTATATGGTTATACTTCTAACAATTTTATAACCTAATGATAGTTTTAAATATTTTTTTGTAGAAATTAATAAATTTATAATCACCTTGTATAAAACAGGGTGAACACACATAATTAAAATATTTTTTGTTGAATTCTAATGAGCTTACTTTACAAATTATTCAAATCACACTGCTAAAATGTGGAAGATTATTATATAATTTTTTTTTGAAGAAATGTAGTTAATAATATTTTGTAATACATTAAGGAAAAAAACAAACAAATATCAATGTAGTATTTTTCTGTATTATATCATACAGAAATTATGAGAATATTTAAACTATATTTTAATAATTAATATGTCAATCAGTACAGGATATTATAGGTCGAATATGTCAATCAGTACAGGATATTATAGGTCGAATATCATCGATATATGGATGATAATAAATATACATATTAATAGAAATGAATAGGGTTCGTTGAGAATACAAAAAAAACACAAGTTTATTTTTGTTTTCTTTAATTAAGTTTATTAGGTTTTTGATACTCGATTAAGACTGACTCCATGATACAAAATTAGTTTATTTATAACTTATGGTTTTCTTAAAATAAATGCTTAATTGCAAAAGATATAAAAATAAAGAATTACATTGATATTTCGCTAGTCATCGAAAACAAAATTAGTAAGAAGTTTGTTTTAGGTTGATGACTTTAAATGTGTAAACAAACTGTTTTAACTTGTGAAATATGCAATTTTTAATTATTAGGAATTTTGGTTTATTTCAATAGGTGAACAAACTGTTAAACTGTGCAATATGCAATTTTTAGTTATTAGGAATTTTGGTTTATTTTAATAGGTGAACAAACTGTTTTAAATTGTGTAATATGCAAAATATCAAAATAAAAAAAAAATAATCATAATAGAAACAATATGTTATGGTATTGGTTTGTATTATGATTTTTTTGGGTCGTATTATAATTAATATATAAAAGAAAAATATGAATTTTTCTTTTATATATTAATAATGTTAGTATAATAATAATGATAAATATAATTACATTTATTCCATTACTTGTCATATTGAATATTTTATAATTTTTATGTTTGAAGTCTATGTCTTTAAAGTTGTTCTCATAACTTAATTGTTTTATATAA
>NW_025812128.1:0-1193 GCF_022045245.1 Lucilia cuprina
TCTATAGTCTAGTCTATAGTCTAGTCTATAGTCTAGTCTATAGTCTAGTCTATAGTCTAGTCTATAGTCTAGTCTATAGTCTAGTCTATTGTCTAGTCTATAGTCTTTGGTCTTAAAAGTTCTTTAAACTAGTGGCGGCTTTAACTAACTGTAGAGTACTAAGCGTCAGGAAAAAAACAACTACAAGCCAAAACTAAATCAACAACAATAAATAATTATTTCAAATTCTCACGACATTTAACAGTATGATTTTTCTCATTTCCTCCATTTCTGTTCTGTAAGCAAAGTTATTTATTTCTTTGGTTTAGTTTCTTCTTTTCAAGTAAATTTTCGAAAAGTATTTATAATTGTTTGGTGTTTAAAAAAAAAACTGAAAATATTTTGATTAATTAGGTCTGCAGTAATAAAAATTGGTGACTTTATACAGGAATATAATATTTAAACATGAACTATAATTAAATGTTTTTTTTCAGTTTCAATAAAAGGACTGTATTAAATCAAAATTTCTACATTTTCCCCACGTGTAACAACATCTTCGAACAAGCTTTTAAAGCTATTAAATAATCAACAGAAACTAATTTCTGTTTTATAAAAATGTAAGTACAAACATATGTACATGTGTATGTTTGTATGTATGTATGTAATTGTTTATAATAAAATTGTAATTGTGCTCATACCAAACTGTTGGTTACTTTCCTGTTTACTAGTTTCGTGCAATTATTTGATGTTGTGTTTTAGATTTTTTTTCCTTTTTTGTGCTTCTACGAGATGTTAGCAAATTTCAGTTTTTATCCATGTGTATCGTTATACATCGTGTATGTATTTTAAGTATTGAGGACTAATTACTTCCTTGCACTTGTGATGAGTTTTTAAAACGACATCTACTAGCGCAAAAAGGACGAATTTACTTGTTTATTCCATGTTAAATATCACGAAATATATATTTTTGAGAACATTGTTTTCCATATTTTTTGTAGATTTGTTTTAATGTCGAATTTTTTAGCGTTATTAAAAAAACAGAGTCTGAAAAGAGTTGTATAGTTGAGAAAAGAACTTGTCTGTAGTCTTGACTGTAATCTACTTTAAATTATAGTCTAGTCTATAGTCTAGTCTATAGTCTAGTCTATAGTCTAGTCTATAGTCTAGTCTATAGTCTAGTCTATAGTCTAGTCTATAGTCTAGTCTATAGTCTA
>NW_025812129.1:0-1915 GCF_022045245.1 Lucilia cuprina
ACTAGACTATAGACTAGACTATAGACTAGACTATAGACTAGACTATAGACTAGACTATGGACTAGACTATAGACTAGACTATAGACTAGACTATAGACTAGACTTTAAACTAGACTAAACTATAGACTAGACTTTAAACTAGACTAGACTATAGACTAGACTATAGACTAGACTATAGTCTAATATCTATATTTGAGGTATGTATGTATTTATATTGTTCCCTTTGAAGTACTCCCGTTCACAATGGTTTAACGGTTTGCCCAATAACAATTTTGAGATATTTAATTTATGCAATTTAAGCAAATACTTTGTTCAGACAAAAAACCAAATTGAAAAACCTTTTTTTCTTGCATACAGCGGCAAATATACTCTCTTTTTCTATCTCTCTCTATAGCTTAACTTGATTATACTTGATAACTTAAATTCCAATTTAAATTTTAATATTTTTTGTTGTTTTTGATTAGACTTTAATGTTCTGTTATTTTCAATTTGACATGTTTAACGTCCAATTCGATTAGTCACACCTACTTGCAAACTAAAGTACATAGAATTTTGAGAGATTTGGCAATAAAATTATTTGTTAATAACATGAATTCTAAGAAACAAAAGTTGGTCAGAATAAAATTGTTGGTGGCACTTTACGATGAAAAAAATTTAATTCATGGAAAACTTTATTCAGATTTAAATAATTATAGTAAATATTTAAGAAAAGTATGAATTGAATACAGACTTTTTAGCATAATTTACAAAAAGTTTTAGTAAAATAAAAAAAAATAATTTTTAATAAATTCAATTATTTACATTTAAAGAATACATTATTTTAAACATCTTTTTTTATTATTAAACATGTATTCATGTATTTGTGTTAACACTTAACAATCAAGTTATTATATATTTATATTTTATTTTAATGCAAAAATTTCTTGATTTATGCATGAATTTAATTTTTGTTTAACTGTAAATTCGTTTTCAATAAAATTCTTTATGCCCATTAATTGCATACTAAATATTGAAATTTTAATTAAATAAAATAAAGAACATGTATACATATAAATTTTGCAATTAAAAATAAAAAATATACATTTGACAGTTACAAAGTAGTTAAGTCATTTGTAATAAAGTAGAATATCTATAGAATGAACGTTTAATGAATATTTATTTTTTATAGAAATTTTAATGGAACTTTGGTAATGGACAGGATTTAAAAATATTTAGCTGTATATGGTCAATGTACTTACAAGTTGATTGAATGGTCTTTAATTTATACAAAATACATAAGAAATTGTCAAAAAAAAAGTTCTAAGAAGCCGTCAAACTGTCATGTTTACAAACAGATTGTAGGTTTTAATGATTTGTCACATATTTTAGAATATCAAAAGATTTATTTCTGCTCTTTTCACATTAATTACTAATACACAGTCCAGTTCACAATCTAGTGAAAAATGTAGCCTAAAGCCTAGGTCATATTCCAGACTTTAGAGTTTAGTTCGCAGTTCAGAACATCGATTAGTTTGTAGTATAATCCAGAATTAAGTTAGTAGTTTAGTACATAATCTAGTCTAAAGTCATATTTATAGTCTAGTACATAGTCTAGTCTATAGTATAATTTATAGACTAGACTACGAATTAAACTGTGAATTAGACTTTATACTGAAATCTATACAATAGTCTAGTCTACAGTATAGTCTATGATATAGTCTATAGTCTAATCTATAGCCTAGTATATAGCCTAGTCTATAACCTAGCCTGTAGTCTAGTCTAAAGTCTAGTCTATAGTCTAGTCTATAGTTTAGTCTATAGTCTAGTTTATAGTCGAGTCTAGTCTATAGTCTAGTCTATAGTCTAGTCTATAGTCTAGTCTATAGTCTAGTCTATAGTCTAGTCTATAGTCTAGTCTATAGTCTAGTCTATAGTC
>NW_025812130.1:0-1080 GCF_022045245.1 Lucilia cuprina
GTTCAGTTCTAGCTCAGTTCTAGTTCAGTTCTAGTTCAGTTCTAGTTCAGTTCTAGTTCAGTTCTAGTTCAGTTCTAGTTCAGTTCTAGTTCAGTTTTAGTTCAGTTCATTTGTACATTTGTTTTATTTGTTATCATAGCTTTAACTTGAATATACAAGTTCAATAACTTACTTTTTGAGGTGTAAAAGTATTTATATCCCTCTAACACATAAACATTTTCTCAAAATTAAAAGTACATATGTATACAGAATATACACACACTCATACTAAAATTCACACATTACTTTTTTAACAGGTATTTGTAGTTCAAGTCAAAGTTTATTATCATCATCATCAAAGCTGGCATTAACACCAGGTGAATTCTTTCATTTACTATTTGCTACACGACTACAACAAACATACAGCTTCATGTCCCTATACATATTTCTCATGTTTTATTTTTTATCGTTATTTGTTTCCTAGTTTTACATTTCCTTGAATCTTTGCAACACTGACATACTCAAGACGAAGAAATGAATGAACACCATAAAGCAGAAAGACGGAAAAACTTTACTGAAATAAAATGAGAGAAAAAAAACAGAAAAAATATACGGTTTGAAGACTTAAAGGCGTCGTAGTCGTCAATATCATCATTATTATCAACATGCTTTTTGCCACGTAGATTATTGCTATTATTGTTGTCTCTCTACAGTGAGGCAGTAAGCTGGTAATGTTGCAAATATCAAATGATTTAGCAGCATGCCTCTCGCGTAATTAGCACATAGCAGATTCACTTGGTTAGTGTGTGAGACAGTTAAAGGTTGTATGTGGCAAGTAAGTATATTCTTGTTTTAGTAGTTTTTTATGTGAATTTATTTGAATGTATTCGAAAGAGAAGGAAAAAATAGAACAAAAGTTTGGCGGTATAAGAAAATGTTGTTGGATTTTCCATCATTTATAAATTTACTTAAGAGGACTGAAAATTATTCTATTATTCTAGACTATAGTCTAGTCTATAGTCTAGTCTATAGTCTAGTCTATAGTCTAGTCTATAGTCTAGTCTATAGTCTAGTCTATAGTCTAGTCTATAGTCTAGTCTA
>NW_025812131.1:0-1969 GCF_022045245.1 Lucilia cuprina
AGAACAGAACTAGAACAGAACTAGAACAGAACTAGAACAGAACTAGAACAGAACTAGAACAGAACTAGAACAGAACTAGAACAAAACTAGAACATAACTAGAACAGAAATAAAACAGAACTGGAACAGAAAATATATTGATTACATAAAGTAATACAATTAATTTTACTGTGTAAGTGACAACCAATTACAATTATTTAGAATGTGTAATTGATAAATCTTTAAGTAATTGTTATTTAAGTTTTGCAAATCACAAATACTTGTAATTATAGTTTAAATATTGCTAATTAAAAATTACATGTAATTATAAGGAACAATTTTTGATTGAAAATTCCTCAAATAAAACTAATTGTAGTTGGTAAAACTTCAATTACAAGTAATTGTAATTGTTTAAGCTTTAGTTACTATTACTTCAAATGTAATTGTAATTGAAAAAGTTTGCAAAAAATTATTTTAAAATTTACTGAACTGAACATCATATTTGATATAACTACTTTTCGAAATATGCTATTCAGAGTTATAATATGTAACAAATCATGTTGACTAGAAAATGTTCTCTGCTCTCAGTTGCAAGTGGTAAATTGTAACTGCAGTGGTAGTGGCAACATACTACTAAATACATTAGTACTTTTTTACAAATCGATTTTTGAACATAATTGAATTATTAGATTGTGTCTACCACATTTACATGCCTTTATGCTGCTTTCTCTCTCTCCTTGTCTGTCCTTCTCTGGTTGTTTTATACAATGTAAGAATAACGCTTGGCACCAACACAATGGGAATTGTAAACTATTTGTACTAGTGTTGCAAGTAGTATATATTTTTACTATAGTTGTAGATAGAGAAAGAGTAATAGTTGCAGTTCTTTTCTTTTATAAATGTTGAACAAATAAGTATGTGATAGTAAATAATGTTTAAGTTTGTTAACACACATTGTATTCAGGAAATGCATAGTTAGGTATGAACGATTTAAGAAGGGGGTATAAAAAAAGAGAATTTAAGCTGAAAATTAAAATCAGAGCAATACAAAAATTCCATTATTTTGTACAAAATAAAGACCTTATTAAAGTATTCGTTGTTAATAGTATTGTAGGAAAAACATTTTCCATTTGTATAAGTATATGTAAAATTATTGTTGTAAATAAAAACTTACATATTAACAATCAAAAACTCATCAACATAGTAATCATTGATGCCATTACAAACACTTGCTGCAGTTAGTTTTTTCTTATTTTTTTCTGGTTCCGGAAATTTTAGTTCTACCCTAACTTCTACCTTAAACTACATCTGTTATTTACTAAAAATATTATACACACATAACTATATATATATTATATAAAATTGTGTGTGTATTTTTCTAAGTTCCTAAAAAATATATGTATACAATTGAAAATTGATTGTTTGCTAAGAAAAAATACATTTCTCTTTAATACTTATTTATTTTATGGTTGATAACATGTAAAAGGTAACTACTGGTAGCTGGTAGACGTTAAAATAAAAACAGAAATAAATATTATGACAACATGAAAATAGTTCAGCAATCAACAAATAATGGAAGATAAATAATGTTGGTTATAAATATGACATTTTATAAAAATTACTACGTAATATTGTAAGTAACTTAAAATTATTGAGGACTTAAATGTTATAAAATGTTTGCTAAAGAAAAATATATTATGAAAATATTCTGATAGAGAGCGACCTATTATAGTTTGTAAACTATATTTTCGTAAGACAGAATGAAAACAGTTATAACTGGACTTAAACAGTTCTATAACTAGGACAAAATTGGAACAGAACTTGAACAGAACTAGAAAAGAACTAGAATCGAACTAGAACTGAACTAGAACTGAATTAGAACGGAACTAGAACTGAACTAGAACTGAACTAGAACTAGAACTGAACTAGAACTGAACTAGAACTAGAACTAGAACTGAACTAGAACTGAACTAGAACTGAACTAGAACTGA
>NW_025812132.1:0-5405 GCF_022045245.1 Lucilia cuprina
ACTAGACTATAGACTAGACTATAGACTGGACTATAGGCTAGACTATAGACTAGACTATAGACTAGACTATAGACTAGACTATAGACTAGACTATAGACTAGACTATAGGTTACTGACTAGATTATATACTAGTTATTGGACTACTCCAGAATACAGACTTATGTCTGCACTATATTTTGTAAAATCCAGTAGTTCAAACTATAATCTCACTGTTATATCTTATTACATTTGCATACATCTGTACATATGAATAACAATAAAATGGAAACATATCAGACATTTCATTGCAAAACAACTAGAAATCTAACAGACAACTGTAAAGGAAAACATTTCTTACACTGCCTTGTGGCAGGAAATGAAATAAATCCCCACAGAAAATCATACACATGTTACACAAGTTGCTTATTTTGCCAAACAATTCAGTATTGTTGTGTCACAGATATGACATGTGTAGAAGAACTTTTCTTCCGAAGGTCTTATAAGAAAGAAATAAAAAGTTGTATGTTTTATAAACATAAATTTTTAGTTTTTAACGAGGCTTGAGAATGGAAAGAATTGATAAAAGAAAAAATTTCTACTGCCTGTTATGCAAAAATAAAAGGAGAATAAAGTAAAGTTAATTAAAAAACATCTTACAAATACAGTTTACCCTTATAATATGAAATATACCTTAAAGTATACCACATTTTAAGTTTTATTTACAGCATAACATTATGCTTTACTTTTTCATCTACAAATTATTAAACAATATAGATAATAATTTAAAAAAATGTATTTTCTTCGTTAGTAAAATGCCTAAAAGTATGCAAATTTCTGACATAATAATGAAAAAGGTTCAGTAAAATAGATTATCCCAAAGTTAATAAATGGTTCAGTGAACAGGTACTTTTTTTATAATTTTGCATTATTTTTAGCAAAATAAAAAACAAAATACATTTTTTGTTATAAAATATATATTTTCTTTAAAGACTTTAGTAAATTTGAAAAAAAACTATAAATTGACATAATTCTGCAAAAACTACATAAATTTAAACAATATATTGATTATTTTGGCACATTTGCATAAAATTATTAAACTCAGCAAAATAAATATAAGTATAGCATACCTGAAGGAGTTCGCTTTATTCCCTTGAAATAAATAACATTAGGATCTTATTTTGATACTAAGTATTTCAAAAATCTCAAGCTATTCCAACTTAGAATATAAAATTTTCCCAAATAAAAGCTTTTCAAAAATACATAAATCTTGTCAACAGTATTCATTTCCGTTCCAAACTTAAAAAAATAAAAAACTAATTAAAACTAAATACTTTAACTTTTAACAACTATTTTTTAACCTTCTACTTTATCGTTTAAAGTTGATAATAAAAGGATAATTTTTGTCATTTATCCACCTGTCTTAACAGCTATTAAAAAAACCGTTTAAATAGCAAAGGTTTAAGTGCCACCCACATTCACCCACTCAACACAAGTTTTTAAATACATGATCCTTTTTTAAATTTATGATACAACGAAATGATAGTGTACAAACCGAAAAAAAAGAAAAACAATGAAACTATTATATAATAAAAAGTTTAAAATATGTTTTTATTAAATTGGTTAAAGTTTTTTAACATTGAAACGGGAAAAAACACAAAAAAAATTTTAATGTGTGCTAAAAATAACAGGGTGATGAAAGATAATGTAGACAAATTTTAAACACGAAGACAAGTATTATTCTTTGTCACTAGAAATTAAAGAATTGAATAGACTATAAACTACACTATAGAAAATATTATATACTAGACTAAAAAATAGACTATAGACATCACTATAGACCAGACTTTATGCCAGACTTTAGATTATATAGTGGACCAACCAATACACTAATACGCAGACTATAATTTATATTATAGACTAGACTATTGAATATAGACTAGACCTAAGGCTAGACTGAATGCCTAACTTAAGATTATACAATGTACTAAACAATACTTAAGGCTAGACTGCAGGCCAGACTATAGATTAGACTATAGACCAGACTATATACTAGACTATAGAAAAGACCATATACATAACTATGGACTAGACTATAGACTAGATAAAACTTCAGACCAGACTATAGACTAGATGAAACTTCAGACCAGACTATAGACTATACCTTAAAATAGACTATGAACTATACTATAGACTAGTCTATAGACTGGAATATAGACTAGACTACAGACTAGAATATAGACTAGATTGTAGACAAGAAAATAGACTAGACTACAGACTAGAGTATATAATTGACAACAGCTTAGACTTTAGACTTGACTATAGACTAGACTACAAATTAGACTATAGACTAGATTACAGACAAGACTGTAGGCTATACTATAGACTAGACCATAGAATACGCTATATACTAGAGTATAAACTAGACTATAGACTAAACTATAGACTACACTATAGACTAGACTATAGACTAAACTATAGACTACGCTGTAGACTATAGACTAGACTATAGACTAGACTATAGACTAGACTATAGACTAGACTATAGGCTAGACTATAGACTAGACTATAGACTAGACTATAGACTCGACTATTGACTAGACTATAGACTCGACTATAGACTAGACTATAGACTAGACTATAGACTAGACTATAGACTAGACTATAGACGAGACTATAGACTAGACTATAGACTAGACTATAGACTAGACTATAGACTAGACTATAGACTAGACTATAGACTAGACTATAGACTAGACTTTAGACTAGACTATAGCCTAGACTATAGACTAGATTATAGACTAGACTATAGACTAGACTATAGACTAGACTATAGACTAGACTATAGACTAGACTATAGACTAGACTATAGACTAGACTATAGACAATACTATAGGCTAGACTATAGACTAGACTATTGACTAGACTAGACTATAGACTGTAATATATATAATAGACAATAGACAATGGTATAGAATATACCGTAGAATAGACTGTAAAATAGACTTTAGGAGAGACTATAGACTAGGCTATACTTTAGAATATGGACTTGACTATAGATTATGTTATACTATAGACTAGGCTGAATAATAGAATATAGACTAGATTGTAGACTATACTATAGATTAGACTATAAACTGGACTATCGACTGGACTATAAGCTAGACTAAATAATAGACCATAGACTAAGCTATACAATAATCTATAGACTTGACTTTGAACTAGATTTTATACTTTACTATAGACTAAACTATAGACTAGACTAGAGACTATACTGAAATATATAGTAGGAAATAAACTAGTCTAGATTATAGAATAGTCGTAAGATTATAATCCGGACTATAGACTAGACTAAACTATAGAACAGGCTAAATACTTTACTAGAAACTAGACGATTGACAAGACTAAAGATTATACTATAGACAAGTCAATAGTCAACAGGTTATAGACCGGCTATAGATAGGACCATAGATTGTACTATAAGCTAGTCTATTCACTATAGAGTAGACTATATTATAGTTTAAAACAACCAGATTTGAATGTCTAAAACAAACTGCATATCATGCAATTTTTAGACATAACATTTATACTCTTCTATGTTAACAAACAGTTTTTAATAGTTTTTTTTTACAATTTAAATAATTTTTTTGATTATTATGCATATTGCACACAGCCATCTTTTATTTATAAATAATTTTCTATATCAATTTCTTTCATAAAACTATAACTACTAAAACTACTTAAGAAATAATGAGGAACAAAATTTAACATTTTCCTTCCTTTTGCAAACATTTGCACAAAAAAATCTAAATTATTTTTATAAGTTTTCGTTTTATGCAAGTAATAAAACAAAAAAATATGGATTGCAACAACATTGCAATAGAGACGCCCCCGGCACTGTCTGACACAATGTCTGCTTTGCTAAGAATTTTGTTTCATTTTTTTTACTTTTGAAGTACAGTCTAGGGCTAACTGCTGTTAAAAAAAAATTTTTTTTGTAAAATTTTTAGGGCAAAAGTAAGAAAAAAAAAAAACAGCAACATAATTTTCAACACCCAAATAAGAATGCTTTGCTATGGATTCCCAAGGCTCAACAAGAGGTCAGGCACAAAAACATATAAAGAAAATAATGTCAAAATATAAAGTAGAAACTTTTTGGCCACACAATAAAATATATGTAGACAAAAAGAGAACAATGTCATAACTCCAATAGTACACTTAAAGCAACTGATATTAGACAGTAAAGGAAATAGATATAAAAAACTTGAATGCAAGTTAGTTGGACCATAATTTAAAACTAATCTATAGGAAAGGGGACGAATTTTTCATGGAGTTGAAACAGAAAATTCTTTAGGAGACAAAATCTGAATTCAAAATTCTGCACAAAACATTCTAAGCAACTTAATAAAATCTTGTGTAATCCTTAATGTAATAATTTAATCAATAAACTTAACCTTATTTACTATTAAAAACTTTCTAGAGAAAAAAATTTGTCTCAAAATAAAAACGCCAAATAAAAATTATTTAAAAAGATTATAAAAATTTTAGTTTAAGTGAAAATATGAAAAATATCCCCCCAAAAAACTGAAATTCATAAATAATTCTGTCTCTAAAAAAAGTAGAAACTTTTCCCATTTCATAACACTTCCCCCCCTCCTCTTCCTTTCTAAAAATGACATAACGTAAATCTAGATATAAAAAAGGAAACTAAAAAATATGTGTATGTGTGTGAAAACTATTCCCTTGCTATTCACAGCTTGTTCAAAAAAAAAAAAGTGAAACTTTTCAATGTTCACAAACTTTTTTTCTTTAGCCATTAAGGATTTACAGTATTTTTTCTCTTTTACTACTTGTAACAGCCATTGAAAAATGCAGTTAACAAAAACGTTACGTTAAAATAGTGATAACTATGTAATACGTATGCGTGTTTATATTCATACACATAAATCATTTTATGGTACAAATATTGGCCTAAATTTTACAAGTGAAAATCTTTATATGTGTGCGAAGATTAAATTTTCAACATGAAATTATTGAAAAAATAGTAATTGAGACAAAGCAAAAAATGTTTGTAATGTTTAATACATGAAAATAATAAATTATTAATATAAATTCCAATTTAAGCAAGAAATTGAAACCTATATTTGATATGTTCAAATTATCTCGAAATAAAGCAAAAAATCTAACTTAATAAAAAAAGGAGGAAAGTATGGTCGAACATGGCCGATCATATGCTACCCTACACCATCGAGTTAAAAACATAGTCTATAGTCTAGTCTACTGTCTGGTGCATAGTCTAGTCCAAAGTCTAGTCTATAGTCTAGTCTATAGTGTAGTCTATAGTCTAGTCTATAGTGTAGTCTATAGTGTAGTCTATAGTCTAGTCTATAGTGTAGTCTATAGTCTAGTCTATAGTCTAGTCTATAGTC
>NW_025812133.1:0-1741 GCF_022045245.1 Lucilia cuprina
CAGAACTAGAACAGAACTAGAACAGAACTAGAACAGAACTAGAACAGAACTAGAACAGAACTAGAACAGAACTAGAACAGAACTAGAACAGAACTAGAACAGAAGAGATAGAAGCAAATTATTATCTATAATATAAATTTTAAATAATCTGAAATAGTTACTTGATAAATTACTCAGATTTAATAATGTTTTCTAGTGTATGTACAAATACATATGTAAAATTAAAACACTCCTTTTTATTCCCACACTCACACACACTCCCTTTAAATTATTGTTCATTAATTAGATAATTTTTGCACTTTGAGCGTAAATTGTTCATTGAAATAAAATTTTGTTTTCTAAAACGCTAGCTGTTCATTCACTGAATTCAATAAAATACACCATGTTCATTTTAGTTGAAAATTATCTTGAAAAAAAACTAACACTAGATTTCAGTTTAAAGTTTTAATGGGAATTTTGCCACGTATGTATTTGATTGCGTATAGAAAATTATTTACATGTGTAGTATCTGTGTTTTTTTTATAAATTTAGAAATATAAACATTTACATCAAACGTAAAATACGTTTCATTTATTACATAATTCAATTAAATTTCATACGTTTAGATTACGCGTTGAACTAAATAAATAGTATAAACAGTAAACATAAAAAGCAGCAAAATAATTTAATAAATTTAAAGGAATAATATTCAATAGATTTATAAAAAAATGATTAAAGATTACTAAATGTTAAAGTTAAGCAATATGTTGTGTAAACTAATTTTAATGAAATTTGTGTTGGAAATTCTTAATATTTAAAATATTTTATTTATTATTAAAAATGTTTAAATAATTTCGATAATGGTTGCTTTGTTACAAATTTAACCCGTTTTTATAATACATTTTGTTGCACGAATGTTCTTTGCCAAAACCAAACTACATAAAAACAACCATTAAAGAAGGATAATGGTAGCAAATTAAATGCAGACATAATGTTGCAACAAACAACACAACACCAACAATCTAAATGCATATTTAAAAAATTTAACATACAACTTAGAAACTCTTGTTTATTCATATGAAACTCTATATATTTTACCTGTCTTAAGAAATCCACAAAAAAAACAACAATTACACATACAAACATGTCTATAAACAACATACACTCACAAACTTTAAGTTTAAATAAGCAGCAAAATAAATAAACAAAAAAACCCTTAACAAGTGTAAAGTACAACTTTATACCCTTATATCTCAAGTCCCGAACAACAATAAAAATGACAACAACAAAAACTACAACAAAAATAAAACAACAGCCAACCATTAAACAAGTCTTAGATATGCAATGTTGCAACAAGAACAAAAACAACAATAATAAAACAGCAAACTGTCATGTATACTGCGATAATAATTCAAATAAGATTTAGAGTCATACATGAAGAAACAAAATATATTTATAACCGCACAAAAAGTAAAACAAATGCTTAACAGCCGCAAAGTATGCAACAATTTTTTTTAAATGAATAACTTCATCATTACAGGCAGACATATTAGGGTGGCTTCTGCTCTAATCAGCACAAAATTAGGAATGAAGTAGAACAGAACTAGAACAGAACTCGAGCAAAACTAGAACAGAACTAGAACAGAACTAGAATAGAACTAGAACAGAACTAGAATAGAACTAGAACAGAACTAGAACAGAACTAGAACAGAACTAGAACAGAACAAGAACAGAACTAGAACAGAACTAGAACAGAACTAGA
>NW_025812134.1:0-1468 GCF_022045245.1 Lucilia cuprina
AGAACTAGAACAGAACTAGAACAGAACTAGAACAGAACTAGAACAGAACTAGAACAGAACTAAAACAGAACTAGAACAGAACTAGAACGGAACTAGAACAGAACTAGAGAGAAACTAGAACAGAACTAGAACAGAACTAGAACAGAACTAGAGAGAAACTAGAACAGAACTAGAATAGAACTAGAACTGATCTATAAATAAACTACAACTGAAACTAGGTTTTTTGGTTTGAATATAAATTAAATGCTTTGTCGAAGAATCGAAGACAAATTTAACAATAAAAATTTAAATTTTATTTAAGTTAGACTAATTATCCTAATTTTATTTTAGGACCTTCAACATAAAGGAAAAGAAACAAGAAAATTCCTAAACAAAACGAAAAATTGAAAGCGAGCACAAGCATAAGACATATATTTAAGAAAAACATTAAAATGTAATGAAACCAAAAATACACTAACAAATTCGAATAAAGTACAAACACTTTCAAAACTAGTTAAATGTAAAGGGATTCTATCATACGACATGATTGTCCTACACATAGAGAAAAAACTTAAACTCATGCTCTAACACATCACATGGACTTAAAAAATGCAATAAAATTTTTTACATAATTTTTAAAATGAAAAAAATTGTTTCCAAGTGGAAACCTGTCCTTAGAAATAGTCTCGTACTTACATTACCTAACCTACCCTAAAAAACCTAAGAAAATTCTAAGAAAAAAAAATAATATAGTCTACCCACAACCAAGAGACAAAATTCACATGGTCAGTACTTGTGTAATGAACGCATAGAAGTCAGCACTCGTACAAGTACAGTTTTAAATAATTTCTTTTTTTCTAAAGACAATTTATATCCTTTAGACTACAATATCAAGAATACTGCATGTGTATGTGATGGTCTAATATAATTTTAAGAATTACACACACAAATTCATTTCTAATGAAATGGAGGTCTTTGTACGGGAATGTACATGTGTAACATGTAAATTTCCAAGACAAAATGTTAATATTGCTTTTTAAGATTCTCGAAGAAAATGCTGCATTAGTTCTCTAGTCTGTTGTTGCAAAAAATCTCACACTTCTTTTAAGGAAAAAAGGCAAACATTTTATTTACATTTATTTGGGTGGTTTCGGCAACTTTTAGACTTGAAAATATATAGAAAAATTTACTCGAGAAAAATACACAAATAAGAAAGAAATTTTGAAGGAGTATGTGTAAAAAATGGCACCAACTAACAGGATGAAGTAATATAAGAACCTGAACTGAACCGGATACAGAACAAAACGTAAAGAGAACTAGGACAAAACTAGATGAGCAGAAATAGAAGAGAACTAGAACAGAACTAGAAAAGAAACAGAAGAGAACTAGAACAGAACTAGAACAGAACTAGAACAGAACTAGAACAGAACTAGAACAGAACTAGAACAGAACTAGAACAGAACTAGAAAAGAACTAGAAAAGAACTAGA
>NW_025812135.1:0-1966 GCF_022045245.1 Lucilia cuprina
AGTCTATAGTCTAGTCTATAGTCTAGTCTATAGTCTAGTCTATAGTCTAGTCTATAGTCTAGTCTATAGTCTAGTCTATAGTCTATAGTCTAGTCTATAGTCTAGTCCCTAGTCTATAGTCTAGTCTATAGTCTTGTCTATAGGGTAGTCTATAGTCTTGTCTATAGGCTAGTCTATAGTCTAGTCTATAGTCAAGTCTATAGTCTAGTCTATAGTCAAGTCTATTGTCTAGTCTATAGTCTAGTCTATATTCTAATCTAAAGTCTAGTCTACAGTCTAGTCTGTAATCTAGTCTATATTCTAGTCTATAATCATGTCAATAGTCTAGTCTGTAGTCTAGTCTATTGGCTAGTCTAGAGTTTTGTCTATTATCGAATCTAGTCTATAGTCTAATCTATATATCCATTTAAAAATTTAATATATCCATGCCTGATTTATATACAAATTGTTAAGTGATTGAAAAATTCGCTTCATTAAACTAATTTAGATAAATGTCCTTCCTTCTCATCTTAAAATTCCTTACGCTCATAATATTTACACAGAAACTGCACAATTATATTCGTAGTTTATAGCTGTAAGGCATATCATTATGACAATTAATTCCCTCCAAAAAAAGAAAATAACTATGAATATAGACGACAACTTCAAATCTACATTTCTTTACGTATAAAACTACAATTATATTATATAAAAACTAACAAAATTCATTGACCCATAATCAGAGAGCAAAATGTTAGAAAAGAAAAATCTACAGAAAGCAAGAAAAGTAAAAAACAACCCTGAATCCTATAACTCTTAAATAAAACACAACAATGGAACATTATGATGATAATGATGTTTCCTTTTGATGATTATGACAATGTTTTTGCATAAGTACCAGAACAACTATAAAAATTTTTGCAATTAAATAAAATTAGTATGCCAAAATGCAACCCTTAGGCATTAAGTTAACTTTATAAAATTTATCTCCAACCAACTCATACTTCTTTCTTTGCTTTTTTTGCAAATAAATAGTTATAAAGCAACATTAACTGCCTTACACCCTGTTACACTTAACACTCTCTCTTTCTCGAAACTTAAACTTTGTTTGAAATTTACGTGCCACTGTCTATTATCATTCCTTTGCCAAAGTAATAACCTCTCATATCCTTTTGCCATAGAAAATTAAATAGAAAATAAAACCGAAAATAACTACAATTCAAATATACGCGAAATTAAGTTTTTTACAAACTAAATAAAAAAAACTCTAGTAAAACTTTAACAATGAGTGTGTGTTCATTTAAAATTTTCAACACGCTCAATTAAAATAAATTTGTTAAATGCGTGCTGGTGTTAATTTTCAGTTCGCAAAAAACAAAAAAAAAAAAAGGAAAAAAAAATTACAGACATTTTAAATACTGGCAAACTCCTACTTGTCGTTCAACCCAGAACAACCTAGAGAATTTGTCTTAAGCCTGCTCTGGTCTATCGCGTCTCCAAAGTATGTTTGTAAACTAAAGTGAGTTTATATGAAGTGTAAAATGTTTAAATTATTTAAACATCTAATTTATATGAAATTATTCACTTTATATATTATCATGAGCTGTAGTTTTTTTCTTTCTGTTGTTTTTGTTATTGCATGGCGTTTTATGGAAAAAGTTTCTGGGATGTTGCTTTGCCTTTTTACTTTTTATCTAGGTGTCCTAGTTGCTGGACTTAATGTTATGAGAAAATCTACAAAAAAAAAAAAAAAATAGAAAAAACTTTATTATCATTTAGAAAAAGATTCTTCATCTGTACAAATTTCTTAAAGAATTTTAGACCAGAACAGAACTAGAACAGAACTAGAAAAGAACTAGAACAGAACTAGAACAGAACTAGAACAGAACTAGCACAGAACTAGAACAGAACTAGAACAGAACTAGAATAGAACTAGAACAGAACTAGAACAGAACTAGAACAGAACTAGAACAGAACTAGAACAGAA
>NW_025812136.1:0-3890 GCF_022045245.1 Lucilia cuprina
TCGTATAGAAAAGTGTCTTGTTAAGACAGTTTTCGTATAGAAAAGTGTCTTGTTAAGACAGTTTTCGTATAGAAAAGTGTCTTGTTAAGACAGTTTTCGTATAGAAAAATGTTTTCTTAAGACAGTTTTTGTATAGAAATGTGTCTTCTTTAGACTGTTTTCGTATAGAAATGTGTCTTCTTTAGACAGTCTTCATATGGAAAAGTTTATAACCCTTTTCTCCTCCAAATTTCTATAATCTATTCTACATAAATTTACCTTTAAAACAACTAATTAATTAAATTACTTAAAAAAACTATAAAAAGCCTTTTTCATAAAATACTGTTAAAATATAAATATTTCTTTTTTTATTTTTTTGATAAATTATCCAAATAAGTGTCAATTGAATTAATAATTATGGACTTACAAGTAAAGGAAGACAAAGAACTAAAGAATTGCATATAAATTATTCAATGCGTAATGTCACGTAAAATAACATTACGTAATAGGGTATGAGAATGACAACATTTATTTTTCTATGTATTGTTGTAAATGTAGATATTGTTGTCGTTGTTGTTGTTGTTTTTTATCAGAAAAAAGTTAACGACATTTGAACTTTAACAAGTCATTCGTATGCGAACTGGCCGTTAACGATACAAGGTAAAACTGAAATATAAACACTGAGAGAAAAATTTCTATCTAAAGAGTGTCTTTTTGGGGAAGATAGTTTTCTTCTAGGAAAGTGTCTTCTTGTGTTAAATAGTTTCTGTTCTTGTGGAAGACAATTATCTTACAGAAAAGTGTTTTCTATGGGAAGTTAGTTTTCTAACAGTAAAATGTCTTCATAGAGAAAATAGTTTTCATCTACGAAAGTATCTTCTTAGGACAATAATTTCCTTATAGAAAAGTGTATTCTAAAGAAAGATAGTTTTCGTCCAGAAAAGTGTTTTCTTGTGAAGTTTGAGTGACTTCTAATGGAAGATAGTTTTCTTACAGAAAAGTGTCTTTAATGGAAGATAGTTTTTGTCTAGAAAAGTGACTTTTTGGAAGAGAGTGTCTTCTTGGGGAAGAGCAACTTCTCAAGGCAGAGAGTCTTCTTGACAAGACACTCTTCTTAGGGAAGAGTGTCATTTTAGAAAAGTGTGTCTTCTTAGGAAATAATGTCTTCTTAAAGATGAGAATTTTCTTAGGGAAAAGTATCTTCTTAGGGAAAAGAGTCTTCTAAGTAAACATAGTCTTCTTTGGAAACAGTCTTATTAGGGAATTGTCTTCTTAGGAATGAAAGTATTCTTAGGGGAGAGAGTCTCCTAACTGAATAGATTCTTTTTAGAGAAGAGAGTACTCGCAGCTATGACAGTCTTCTTAGGGATGAGTCTTTAAAGTAAAGAGTATCTTCTTAGAAAGAATGTCTTCTTTGTAAACAATCTTATTAGGGAATTGTCTTCTTAGGAATGAAAGTCTTCTTAGGGAAGAGAGTCTCCTTACTGAAGAGATTCTTTTTAGAGAAGAGAAAGGTTTGACAGTCTTTTAAAGAAAGAGTATCTTTCTTCTTAGGTAATGGACTCTTCTTTTGGAAAGTGTCTACTTAGCAATCTAGTCTATTTTGGAAACAGATTTTTCCTAGGGAAAAGGAAAATCTTAAGGAAGAGAGTCTACTTAGTGATGAAAGTCTTTTAAGGAAAGAGTATATTCTTAGGGAAGAGAGTCTTCTTAGGTAATGGAGTGTTCTACTGGAAAGAGTCTACTTAGCAAACTTTGTCTATTTTGGGAACAGTTTTATCTTAGAGAAGAAAGTCTTCTTTGGGAAGAAAGTCTTCTTAGGGATGAGTGTCTTCTTAGGGAAGAGAGTCTCCTTCAGTAGTGTACTCTTGGGAAATAGTGTCTCATTAGAAAGAAGAGTGTCCTCTTAGGAAAGACTGTGTTCTTAAGGTAGAGTGTCTTCTTCGGAAATATGAACTTCTTAGGGAAGCGTGTTTTCTAGGGAAAAAGAACCTTCTTAGAGAAGAGTATCTTCTTGTACAAGATAGTCTTCGTATACAAACATCTCTTCTATGGGAAGTCTATTTTTCGTTACAGATTTTCAAATTAACAATATTATGTTAATATTATGTTAGTTTGAACTTTGACCTTTTGCCTATAACTCCTTAACAACTAAACCAATTGAGATGAAACTTGGTGGATGCTTAAAGTAGGAGTTAAGCTTTAAAAATTCTCTTAAAACAAGTTTTAGAATAGAAACTGCAAAATAACATTAGCGAAAGAATTCATATAAACAAAATATTTTTTTCTATTTAACTTCAACTTTGACCTTTCGCCTATAACTTCTAAACTACTAGAACAATTTCGCTAAAATTTGGTTTATAGTCAGAAGAAGAGTTAAGCTTTTAGAATATAACATTTATAAGTTAAAGGATGCAATTCTAGCAATATTATTAAGACCTAAGTTCAGGCTGTGAAAAAGTAAAAAGTTTATTTAACTTTCGATAGACTATTTAAGGAAACGTGTATTTCTCTCAGTGTTTTAATAGCTGGAGTGTGAAAAAGGTCGAACTAGTTAAATGCCTGCAATCTATATACATTCCTTTTTATTTTCAAAATAATATAGAGTTATTGTTTTTAAAAGATTTTTTGTTTGTTGTTTGGCTGGTTGGTTTGTTTGATTATTTTGAATATGGTTTACAGTTGTTCTTCTTTTTTTTCTGCCGTTTGTTAATTTGTTTTTTAACTGACAGTAGAAAATTGAGTAGAGAAATATGGACAAATGCATTTTCCATGTTAAATGTTAAACCAAAAAAAAAAAACACTTAATTGAAAATTAAATATTCAAAATAAAAAGTAGCAGCAGGCAGGCATATTTTTATAAATCTTAAAATAGGTATGACAGCACATATACAACAACAGAGACAACAAACTCTAACCCTTAATATACCAAAAACACGTGCATTTCTACTGCTTGGTATTTGCATTTTCTATTTTTAAAATTTTAACAAACATTTTTTAATAGTTTAACTATAGATTTGTGTTTAACATTACATTTTTCCCCATCCCTGTTGAAAAATGTCAAAACATTTCTATACATATTACCCCATCATTGTCGTGCTAAATGTATTTTTGACTTACGAGACCATTAACGTTTGACAACTTCAGGTGTGTGTTGTGCTGGCAGTTAAAACATCTCTGTATTTATATTGAATTTATGATTTTATGATGAAGTCATTTTGTTAAGCAAACCATTAACAATTCTTTGCTATTTTTGATTTATAATGACAGTTCGCTGTAATCTGGTTAATTTACCTGAAAAGGATAAAAGTTCATATGTATATTATGCTATCAGTAATGTAAGAAAATGTCATCATTTGACAGATATTTGCAAAATGTCAATTTAGTATCTAAAATTCTATAAATTCTTTTTAATTAACACAATTTTATAAAGAAAAAAACATCAGTAATAATATTTCAACTTGAACTTTGACCTTTGCCCTATAACTTTTAACAAATTTGATAGAGATAGAGAGTAGTAGCTAAGCTTTCATAATATTTCAATAAGAACTACTATATAAGTAGTAAACAATATACTAGGCTATAGACCATACTCTAGAATAGACTATAGAATAGTCTATAGACTAAATACTATACTATTCACTAGACTAGACTATAAACTATACTGTATACCAGACTATAGTCTAGACTATAGATTAAACTATAAAGTGGACTATACACCAGACTAGAGAAAAGACAAACAAACCTAATCAGACCATTGACTAGACCATGGACTAGACTATAGACTAAACTATAGACTATACTATAGACTAGACTGCAGACTAGGCTATAGACTAGACTATAGACTAGACTATAGACTAGACTATAGACTAGACTATAGACTAGACTATAGACTAGACTATAGACTAGAC
>NW_025812137.1:0-3600 GCF_022045245.1 Lucilia cuprina
TCTATAGTCTAGTCTATAGTCTAGTCTATAGTCTAGTCTATAGTCTAGTCTATAGTCTATTCTATAGTCTAGTCTATAGTCTAGTCTATAGTCTAGTCTATAGTCTATCATGACAAATTTATTTAACTAAAATAAAATTAACAACAAATTTAAAAGTATTTAATCTTACAGCTGTGTTGCTGTTTTTGAACTTCTACCACTAGTGTTAACATTTGTTGTGGTGTGCAACAATGCAACAATGCCAAAGAAAAAATGTCAAGAAAATATACAAAACAATTTTGGCGCCTGGTCTTTGTTAGATATGATTTTAATTCTAACTACTCGGTAAACGTGGCCACTTTTGTGCAACAACAAATCATCATGTGTATGTAATTGAAAGACAAAATAGCAAAAATTGTTTACACAATAGAGCATCATGCTATCGTAATGTTCTTTGCTGTCATCGGCACAAACATAATCGCAAAACAGTGGATGTAAAAAGTTTATTGATAAAGTTTAAGATAAGATGAAAAACTTATACTTATATGTATATTAGTTTAAATTCTCATCTGACCCACTGTATTGTACGGATTCTTTGGTCATTTGAGTTTTCTTTCAGTATTGCAAGTTTTTTTCTTTTAATTTAACAAGAATTTTCTTTTCATTCTTATGCTTTTAATCTTAAATTAAGTTGTTGTTATTGTTCCTCACTAACCATTTTGATTCTGACCAGATCTACTCATTATTATTATTATTATTACGACTAAACTTGTTTTAAGATTTTCTTTTCATTCCTGTCATTCTATTGCTAGTATTGTGTTGCTGTCATTCTTGCCTGTGCTTTGTCATTTTGACAGTTTACAAGTAACGTGTTAAGTTGTGCGTAATTAGTGTATGAACACAGCATGATTTTTTGCTTTGCTATTGCTCTCTATGCTGTAGTATTTTTCTTTATATTTTAACGACTACAGGAACCATTTAGTGTGTGTCCTTTTGTAACTCCTGGCCTAATGGCTTTTTATTTTCTATACATTTTAATGGCTTTATTAGCAGCTTAAAGCTTACAAGTCCACAACACACACTGGGCCAACAAATTCATTATAATTAATAATGTTTTCTATTTGGCTATTTTTGTTAACGTGGCGAAGAGAGAGAGAGAGAGGGAGAGAAAGCTTTTGGCTGGGAATCAACAAAGAAATGCAAGAAATTGTTGTGTATATGAAATTGTCACAAAGTCCAAAGTAGTAGAAAATAAAAGTATAATTAATAACGAAACTATTTTCTTGGCACAACTAACAATTAATTAAGTTGCTTAAATGACAGTTTAGTGTAATTAATAAAAGACTACATGAGTCAATATAAAAAGGCTTTAAGTTTTATTTCCTAAAGCTTTTCAAAATATATTTTATACTAAAGCTTGTTATGACAATAAGAAATATTTTCTTAAAATGCTTTTCTAAGTATTAGTTTTACAAAAAGCTTTATAAAAAAGATTTGAATAAGCTTTATACTATGTTTCTAATGGACGAAAATAAAAACTTTACTATTTATGTGCTAAAGCTTTTGAATTTAAAGAAAATTCTAAGTAAAAAGCTTTTAATTAAAAAAAAAACTTTAAAAAGAAAATAATTTACATCTTTTGCTTTTCACTTAAGCTTTTAAATTTAAAATGTTTTTCTAGTTTAAAAGCTTTGTACTTAAGTTTATTATGTAAAAATTTCAAGTCTTTTTATACAAAGCTTTAAAAAAGTTGATTATTCCAAAATCTTTATATTTAAGCTTTTCATTAAGACATTTGCATTAATATTTTTGAAGCTTCTATTGCAAAAGTAGACTATGTAGTCTATAGACTATAACAGCTTTTAAAAAAAAGCTTTTGAACCAAGCTTTCTATTATATATGATTTTGATTTAGGATTTTTATTATAAAAGCTTTTAATTTAAAAATTTTATTAAAAAAAGCTTTACATATAAACTTTTATAAAAGCTTAATATTTAAGCATTTTGTTGAAAAAGTTTTATATTGTACCTTTTTTGAAAAACCTTTATATTTAAACTTTTATTGGAAAAGCTTTATATTTAAAAATTTTATTGAAAAAGCTTTATGTTGAAGCTTTTTATTGACAAAACTTCAAGTACCTTATAAAAAAGTTTTCTATTAAGCTTTATTATTATTATTATTTATAATGTTTTTAATAAAAAAGTTCTGTTCTAGTTCTGTTCTAGTTCTGTTCTAGTTCTGTTCTAGTTCTATTCTAGTTCTGTTCTAGTTCTGTTCTAGTTCTGTTCTAGTTCTGTTCTAGTTCTGTTCTAGTTCTGTTCTAGTTCTGTTCTAGTTCTATTCTAGTTCTGTTCTAGTTCTTTTTATTAAAAAATGCTTTTGAATTAAGCTCTTTATTATAAATGCTTTTGATTTAGGCTTTTTATTATAAATAAAAGATTTTAATTTAAATATTTTATCAAAAAAGCTTTATATATAAACTTTTTTAAAAAAGCTTTACATTTAGGCATTTCTTTTTAAGCTTTATATTTTATTTTTATTGAAAAACCTTTATTAAAAAAACTTTATATTTATGCATTTTATTGAAAAAGCTTTATGTTTAAGTTATTTCAAAAAATTATCGTTTAAGCTTTTTTGTTTAGCAGTTTTGTAGATTTTTATTTGAAAAGCTTTTTATTTAAAAACTTTTAGACTTGAGCTTTTAAGGAAAATACTTAGTTAATTTTTGTTACATCTTTTATTTGATGATTTTCAATGCAATGCAATTTCCTTTGTAAAATAGTTCAAAGCTTTTCTTTTTTAACTTTGCTACAATTCTACTCTAGCTCTCCTTCAAACCCTTATGACTCACTCCTATTGTTTATTTATTTCTCAACATTAAACCCAAGTACATAGCAGATCTAGAGTGTCATGTTTTATTACAAAAACAAAACTAAATTTTAAACATAAAATCAGTTTGTAAATATTACAAAAAAAAATAATAATAAAATATAAACATTTTGTTTGTTTAAATAAAATCTGACATTTATAACCATTTAAAATTCTATTTATTATGTTCTCTCTGATAAAGCTATACAAAAACACAACAAACACTAAAAACGACAAAGTTTCTTAAATGAATAAAGAAAAAATTAAGCGACAGAATGAGAAAAATACAATTTATACATATCATTAACATTTTACATTATGACCTTAGTTTACTGTTAAAGTCTGACTTTAAGTCATGTTATGAATGGTTGGTTGGTGGCTGACTTTACTATTTCTAAATGGTGTTTCTTTTTGTTGTCCATGGTATTATTGCAACAAAAAAATGAAATATTATGGTAAACTAAAGGGAGATACCAATGAAACTTAACCAAACATTAGACTTTAAATTAGACTATAGACTAGAAAATAGACTAGATTATAGATTAGATTACAGACTAGACTAAAGACTATATAATACACTAGACTATAAACTAGGCTCTTAACTGGACTACACTTTAGACTAGACTATAGGATAGACTATAAAAATAGACTATATACTAGACTATAGACTATACTATAGACTAGACTATAGACTAGACTATAGACTAGACTATAGACTAGACTATAGACTAGACTATAGACTAGACTATAGAC
>NW_025812138.1:0-1049 GCF_022045245.1 Lucilia cuprina
ACAGAACTAGAACAGAACTAGAACAGAACTAGAACAGAACTAGAACAGAACTAGAACAGAACTAGAACAGAACTAGAACAGAACTAGAACAGATCTGGAACAGAACTAAAACCGAACTGAAACAGAACTAGAATATAACTTTAACAAATGTCTTTTTAAGATTTTAATAAATAATAAGTATTATTCATAAAAACCATACTTAAGTATAGATATTAATAACTATTTAAAGTATAAACTAAAATGCTTATAGTATTTTTATATTACAAGTTTCCTTTTCTTTTACAGCCTTTTTCTCACTCACCATTCATCCCTATTCTATGTCAGTCTTAAAGTTCACTGTACTCTTCTCTTTTCTATTCATTCAAAATTCAATGACTGTCACACAGCATTCTTGATAGAGGTATAGACAAGAAACAACACAAACAAAAAGTTGAAAAAAAAATAGAAAATAATTTATAAACAGGATTTTTTCCATTCATGGGTTCACGATGCCACCTCCTTTATAAAAAACTGTCTGTGTGTATATTTATTTAAATACGTAATAAATAAATACTCATATATTCATAAATAAATAATGTATTTTTTCGTTACTTTTATGACTGTTGCAGTTTGTAGAATGTACTCTTACATAAATGAGTATTGAATAATTATTACTTATAATATTAATATCAATTATAATATTATTGTTATTGCTCGTAAGTAGTGGTGGGTATTTTATTAATATAATTACACGTAATTGAAATTGTAGGAATATTTTTGAATCAGAGTATATTTTTAATAAAAATACAAATAACGATTGACTCTTTTGTCTTTAGACGCTAAAAACAAAATATCACTAATTAAAATTTTTAATTTACAATTAGCAAAAACTTATTACTATATGACATAGGGCGATACTTACTAATTTAGGGCGACAATAGCTTCTTTTGTTCTGCTGTTTAGTTCTAGTTCTGTTCTTGTTCTGTTCTAGTTCTGTTCTAGTTCTGTTCTAGTTCTGTTCTAGTTCTGTTCTAGTTCTGTTCTAGTTCTATTCTAGTTCTATTCTAGTT
>NW_025812139.1:0-1170 GCF_022045245.1 Lucilia cuprina
TTCAAAGGATTCGTAAAAAATGTAGATTTCACAAAATCTGTAGATGAGTAAAAAATGCCAGTTTCATTTGTTTACTTTTGACATTTTTCCTACTTTCTCAAAGAATTTATAAAGAAAGTCAACTAAATAGTGAATATTGCAAAATCTTTCAATTTACTATACTAAACAGTTGAATTTCTAGAAATTAGACAACTTTTAAAATTCAAAGGATTTATAAAAATTCCAAAAAATTAACATAATATACACTTTGTTGAGAAAATTAGAAAAATGTACAAGTTTCACAAAAAATATAGTATGCGATGAAAATTAAACATATATTTGAGGGATTTCTCAAATTCTTTAAATTTAATAAACAGTTGAATTTCTTTATATTTGAAAATTGTTGAAATTCAAAGGTTTCATAAAAACTCTAGAAAAAGTGGACATAATTAGCAATTTGTTGAGAAAATTGGAAAAAAATTCCATGCTTTTTTCAACAACTTTATCAGATTTCACAAGAACTCTAGTATACGTCGAAAAATTAAGCAAATCTTTGAAAAATGTGTCAAAAATACCAGCTGTATTTTTGACATTTTTCGTACTTTCTCAAAGGCTTTATCAAGAAAGTCAACTAAATAGTGAAATTCAGTAATATTTAGATTTACTAAACAGTTGAATTTTTAGAAATTACAAAATTTTTAAAATTCAAAGTTTTCATAAAAACTCTTGAAAAAGAAGACATACTTTTTGCAAATACGTTGAGAACTTTATTAGATTTCACAAAAACTGTAGATAAGTCAAAAATGTCAGTTTCATTTTTGCGAAATCTTTAAATTTTTACATTTTCCCAATCTTTTCAAAAAATTTATCAAGAAAGTCAACTAAATAGTGATGGTCAGTGAATTTTACAAAATTTTTCAATATGCTAAACAGTTGAATTTCTAGAAATAAAAAAAAAATGTTCAAAATTCAAAGGATTCATAAAAAATCTAGATTTCACAAAATCTGCAGATAAGTCAAAAATGCCAGTTTCATTTTTGCGAAATCTTTATATTTTGACATTTTTCCTACTTTCTCAAAGAATTTATAAAGAAAGTCAACTAAATAATGAAATTTGCAAAATATTTCAATTTACTAAACTAAACAGTTTAATTTCTATAAATTATACAACTTTTAAAATTCATTTCGTTG
>NW_025812140.1:0-1297 GCF_022045245.1 Lucilia cuprina
AGAACTGAACTAGAACTGAACTAGAACTGAACTAGAACTGAACTAGAACTGAACTAGAACTGAACTAGAACTGAACTAGAACTGAACTAGAACTGAACTAGAATTTAAGAACCTACATTACGTGGTATCAGCTAAGAAACTTGCAAAAAAAAAGACATCAATCAAAAAGTCCAAAAGGTTACAATGTTAAATTTTCGATTTTGTTAATTGTCAGCTTGTTAAAAAAATGAGCGAATAAATGTAAATAGCCAAAGATTAAAGAACAAAATCATAAATTTTAAAAGAGCTAAGAAAAAATCTGAAAAAAATTTTAAATTGATTTAAATTTTCCATCTCATGTCCAATTAACATCACATGTTAAGCATTTCTTTAACAAAAGTCATGTTGGACAGTTAAAACCTTCATTTTATAACCATATAAATAAAATGAATTTGAAAGAAAGATACTTGTTTAACAAAATATTATACAAAATAAAAAAAAGCAAAATGCATTGCAGCAAAAGAAATCTAACCGAAAACTTTGTTACTCACTAACTAACTTAACAAACCAAACCCAATCATTTCAGTGTCTTGACTTTGACTTGATGGACAGATTTAGTTTTGAAACTTATTTTTATTTTATACACTTTTTTTGTTAGTATATAAAAAATATAAACATATCTTACACGCAAAGCTTGTTAAGGAGTTTGATATATTTCGTAAAAAATACTCAAGTTTAAATAACTACAGCAAAGGTTT
Organism: Lucilia cuprina; assembly: GCF_022045245.1. Taxonomy (NCBI): domain Eukaryota; kingdom Metazoa; phylum Arthropoda; class Insecta; order Diptera; family Calliphoridae; genus Lucilia; species Lucilia cuprina. Next base: position 738 of record NW_025812140.1, read on the forward strand.
TCATTAAGAATTGTATAATGCCAGAGAAACAATCAAGCAAGCAGCCAGTGCGCCTATAATTAGCCACGCATTGTGTGGCAGCAACATGTCAAACCAACAAACATCCAACAAGTAGGCCAAGAATATTCTTACGGGTATAAATAAAAGTTAATAAAAAAATGTATGTCGTTTTTGTTTCTTGAAACAATATAAATAGGAATAAAATTTCAATTTAATTTTTCTTGTTGAACCTGTCATGCTGAATCCTTAGTGCACCATTTTTTTTATTCATTATACATATTGTGAATTTTTAATAAACCTGTTTAAAGTTTTTTGATTGCTTTTCAACGTCTAACACACCAAAATTTCATTCATCAAATTATTTTTCATTTTCTTTTTATATTATCTTTTTTCGAATTTCAAAATCTTTGCAAAAAAGCAAACCTTAGGGGGTCTTTGACTGTGTTTATACTTTGCACAGTGGTATAGGAAAAAAAAAAGAGGGAAATAATTCGGTAACTTCTAAACGGTTAATCCGATTTTAATGAAATTTGGTATGCACAAAGAGGAGGTGTTGTCGA
>NW_025812141.1:0-2415 GCF_022045245.1 Lucilia cuprina
AACTAGAACAGAACTAGAACAGAACTAGAACAGAACTAGAACAGAACTAGAACAGAACTAGAACAGAACTAGAACAGAACTAGAATAGAACTAGAACAGAACTAGAAATAAGGAAGAAATTGAGAAAGTATTGATAGTGAACTTAACTAAAATTTATCCATAGATAACTGAACTACAAAACTTTCCTTGAGCTTAAAAAATCATTTATTTTTGCTATGTATGCTTGGGTGAGTAAAAAAAAAAACAGAAAAAATACAAAAATATTTAAAACGAAGATAAATACGAAAAAAGCAGGAAAAAAAACGAAATTAATTTGATATTGATTTCATTACTTATTTTAAACAAATACAATTCGCACAGCATGTTTTCAACAAAATCCAACAGATTCAACAGAATTTTAGCAGACAATAGCGGGAGAAATCTAAAGGACACACATACATACATATGTACAGATATACACAATGAATATAATGAAGGACATGGACTCACGCACACAATAGTTGTACATATGTGTGTCTGACTGTGTGTTGGTCTGTCTACATATAGATTTGAAAAAATATAAAAAAGTGAAAAAGTGACATGGTATGGCAATGTCATAACAACTTTAAGCTTTTGTCCACTGATTTTATGTTTAACACTACTGCTACAGCAACTACAACAACATTAAATGAAGGCGAAGGAATGGAAAAGATTATTTGGGTTTTTTTTCGAAATGAATGAGGATTGAATGATGGCAGGAGTGGGTAGTAATGCTGGACAGGAAAACATTTTATTATAGATGTGAAATGTAGGAATTTTAAGTGCTGTTGGGAGAAAGGAATAGAGAGAAATATGTTGAAGAAGATAAACGCACTGAAGACAGCTAAGGAATGTTGATATAACGAGAGAGAGAGAGAGTGGAAGAAAAGGACACATGTGTGTTGATGCTGCTGTGTAGGGGAAATGTTATATTTCTTTAAAAAAGACTTAATAATAAGGAAAAGGAAACGGATGTAACGGAAATTGCACGCTTTTACTGGCCAAAACTTATTTCAAACCTCTAACCTAAACCAATACTGCAGTACTGCTGTTAGCAGCCAGCTCTTTCCTGTCTTACAATCAATGTCATCAGTATGCTTCAACGCCACACACACACACAAAACTAAGGAAACTGAGTATGAATTTTGAAAAAAGGGACAACAATTGTAAATCACATGAATGCTTAAAATTTCCTAAGCAGGAGATAGAAATCCCTTAACTAGGGAGGGGTAAAAGATAACTAAGACCTAAGCTGGAGGGTATAAGCAAAATATAGTACAGGAAAACCTCCAGTAGCCTATACATTTAATAGGATTGTGGTCTAATGAATTAAACCTCAATGTGAATAAGAACGAACAAAAAAGCTCACAATAAAAAATTCTATTGAATAAAACTGAGCGAAGAAAAAAATATCACTGGCTTTTTAAGAAGGACACAAGAAAGCATAAAATAATCATTCAGAAATAAAAAAAGGAAATGAATACTAAAGCAAAAAAATCAAAAATGAAATAAAGAAAATGTTTTGTCCGACCATACGAATGACTACTTTTCAAATGACATCAACAGTTTTTTTTTTAGATAAAGCCATAGTTCTATAAAAGGAAACCTTAACATTAAAAGCAACGCAACAAAAACCGAAAAAATATCTTAAGGATACGAATGATAACATTCAATAGGCGCACACCAATACACCACACTATAACAGTTACTTACTTAGATGGCCAGATAATACAACAAATCAGCATAAACATTTAACGCAGACCACTCCCCCCCCCCCTCCTGCACCACCCTACTCCCACCAATCATCCTATACTTTTACCTTAAGCGCTAACAATATCATTTTATTGTAATAAGGAACAGAACTTTATACTACTTTTACACTGAATACCATAGAAATGTTAAGAAAATTATACGAAATGAATGTAAAATCTTTTTCAAATGCGACAGACAATAGTTTGAGTACCGTTCGCCATCATCCATCTGTAATAAAAAAGTACTCAAAGTCTATAAAATAAATGGCATTAAAGGGAAACCAACAGCAAATTTCATTCAATTAGTGTAAGAGTATGTTTAAATAAATAGACTGATGGAATATTAGTTTGAAAATAAAAAGAAAAGAATTAACCCACTTGGGAATGAAGTAATTAAATTGATTAAAAAGTTGAAGCGAAATGAACGAAGAACAACTGTCAATTGTTGCCACATTTCTAAATTGTGTTTGAGAAGTTTAAACACTGTTTTAATTAATATAATTAACATAAAAGAAAATTTAAAATTAAACGAATTTCAAATTCTGTTCTAGTTTTGTTCTAGTTCTGTTCTAGTTCTGTTCTAGTTCTGTTCTAGTTCTGTTCTAGTTCTGTTCTAGTTCTGTTCTAGTTCTGTTCTAGTTCTGTT
>NW_025812142.1:0-2116 GCF_022045245.1 Lucilia cuprina
TTCAGTTCTAGTTCAGTTCTAGTTCAGTTCTAGTTCAGTTCTAGTTCAGTTCTTGTTCAGTTCTAGTTCAGTTCTAGTTCAGTTCTAGTTCAGTTCTGGTTCAGTTCTTGTTCAGTACTAAATCAGTCCTGTTCGATTCTTGTTCTAGTTTATTATCGTTTTATTTCGCCTAAACTTTTAAGAAAATTTTTCAACGTCTATGACTTTTAGTAAATATGCCGCCATAGGTATGTTTTAACTAAAACTATTAGAGAACCTAGTAACTATTATTTACTACAGCCAACAACACTTTAGTACCAAACACCAAAACAAAAAATAACAAAAAAAAAAACAGAAAAGGGATAAGCCGGAAAACAACACGGAACACAAATTAATACAATAATTGAAGCCAATTTAGTATAATTTTCTTAAAGTACTGTTGTAGTTGTTTTTGTTATTATGACTATTTGTTAGTAAAATATTGTTTTAGCAGTTGTTTTATTATTACTTTACTATTTGTTTTTTTTTCGTAAAAATTTTTTGTCGCCCATACTGGAACATAGAAAAATATACATATATAGTTCATAATGGCGCTATAGAGGTTATAGTAATTTAATTGTTTATTTTGTTGCAAGTCATTTGGATGTAAATTAAAGTAAAAAAGGTTGAAAGGGTTCGGGACGAACATATGGAACTGGTAAACAAGAATATTTATAAGTATGGTAACTTGGGAATCGCTAGTATTTTTGTAATTAAACACATTTTAACAGCTGATACAACTCATAATTAAGACTCACCTCGTTATGGACTACTGACTCACTAATTCTGATTTCTTTATGTTCTTAAATTTTAAAAAAAAATCGTATAATATTTTAGGTAGGGTATCTTATGTTTAGTGACAACAACATCCAACATTTATATTTATAAGTTTTAAAATACTGAAGTTTCGATTTCGTTTGTCATGTCTGGCAAAAAAGTTAAACATATTTTTGTAAACAAGCCCCAACAGACTGTCAGACTAGTCAGTTTTGCGAGTGAATTACAAATTACTAAATATATTGTTATTGTCCTTAAACATTTTGTTTATAAATATATATGAATGTTTAACTATAATATGTAGTTTGTTTTTTCATAGGTTTCAGCATATTATCTACATAATTGCATAATGAATTATCTATAGTTAGTTTTGTCTGAAACCATATTTATACCTTCATACAAAACACCCATTCATCCCTAAAGTTTTGAACATTGTTAGCAAATGTTTTGATTTCAACTACATTTTTTTGCCATTTTGTGGCAACATTGTTGCTTTAGTTTTATGTCTTTCAGCCATTGTCATGCGCGTTAAAAATTAATTTTTTAAAATTGTTTTCATTTATTTTGGCATCAAACGGTACGTGGGTGGGTTGGTTGGTTGGTTGGTCTGATGGTTGATATCGTGTTTTAGCCAGTTTTAACTTGGCTAATATGTTAATATGTTGAAATTATAATGTATAACTTAATTTTTGTCTATTAAAGGTTTTTATTAGTATTTGGCATTGACTTGAGTGGGTGGCAAGCAGGTTCAATTGATTGCCTGCATAATGGGTTTTACAAATAGTTAATATTTTTGTTCTTAGTTTTTTTTCTTTAAAGTAAAATAACATTATAATTAATTATTGTACAATAAAAGTAATTATCTTACATTAAAATAAATATACCATAAATCACATTTGCTGTTTTACTTTCAAAGATATACTAAGTGCATTTATTCTAAGTTTAATTTTCTTAATTTTACTCTAATAGAATTATATTTTGTATCATTTCAGATATTCTTAAACTGTTACTCATAAAAACCGTAGGTAAGTAAACCAATACTACTAAAATGCAAAATCTGTAAGAAATTCAAATTATAGTCATTGAAATCAAAAATAAATTTGTTTATATAGTTTTAATTTTGATAATTTATTTCAAAACATTTTTCAGTCCTTATTCAGTCCTTATTCAGTTCTAGTTCAGTCCTTATTCAGTTCTAGTTCAGTTCTAGTTTAGTTCTAGTTCAGTTTTAGTTCAGTTTTAGTTCAGTTCTAGTTCAGTTCTAGTTCAGTTCTAGTTCAGTTCTAGTTCAGTTTTAGTTCAGTTCTAGTTCAGTTCTAGT
>NW_025812143.1:0-1471 GCF_022045245.1 Lucilia cuprina
TTCTGTTCTAGTTCTGTTCTAGTTCTGTTCTAGTTCTGTTTTAGTTCTGTTCTAGTTCTGTTCTAGTTGTGTTCTAGTTGTGTTCTAGTTCTGTTCTAGTTCTGTTCTTATCTAGTTCAGTCCATCGTTCCACAGCTTCCACTAAAAATTCTTTTCAAAATTTTTTTTTCGATTTCTCAAACTTTCATTAAAGTATAAAATGTTTTCATTTAGTTTTTCAATATCACTTACCATAGTAGCTCTAGGTATTAATTTTCTAAAAAGGAAGAAAAAAAACAAATTAAACTAAAACTTGTTACAACTTGTTTTCTCGTGCTTGTGTTAGAAGTAAAATACAAAGCATAAAATTTAAACGCGTCGTTAGTCACGATTTTCTAATGACCAGTTTAAAACGTTAAATGTTTTTTAGCTTCAGAGAAAAATGTAGTCACTATGGCTAACAATAGAACTAGAATAACAACAATATACCACTAATATACAAGTACTTGTTAAGTTTTTTATGTAGGTTTATTTAGAGATGAATTTGTATAATCTTGGTTATTAGACGGTGGTGGAAAAGGGAGGGAACAGAGTGATATAATGATTAAAATTGGTCAGTAAAAAAAAGAAATATCAATTACTTTTTTTGAAACCAACAAACCTATTTTTTTCCACAAATATCACTTTTCATGACCCGCCTTGTTTTGCCATTTTTCATTATTGTTTTTCCTTGTCATAACATTTTTTTGTGCTCATTTCATCGCCATCTACTTAATTAAATGATTTTCCTAGCGCAAGTTTTATAGTCTTTCAAAACATTATAGTTTACTTTTAGATTAAATGGCGTTAATGTAGATTTGAAAAGCAAACTGAAAACTTTTGTCGAATAAACATAAAATAAAATTACAAATTGACAAGACAAACATTAAAAACTATAATAAAATAATTGAAATAAATGATTTGACAATTGAGTGGATAGCGTGGAAAAAATAAAAAAAGGAACTAAGAAAAAAGACTAATAAGAGTTAAGCAAACAATTAAACCAGAATGAATGCTATTAAAAATATTGAAAATAAAAGGAAAACGTTTTTAAAAGAGTATCAACTTAAAAAAATTTAATTATAAACTACAAGGCTTTGTTATATACATTTTTTTAATTTTCAGCTATATTATTAATATTGCGTATAATGAGGCGTATACTTAATTTTCTATTTAATTATTCGAACACTCATACGCTTCAGGAAATTGCTATAATTATGAATAGTGTTTATTGTGGCGCATACTTTATTATTAATTAATAAACACAGCAATCATACGCCTAGGAGAAACAATGTTTAATTTAATAATAAAAGACTGTAGTCTACACCACAGAATGGACTATAGGTAAGACTATAGACTAGACTATAGACTAGACTATAGACTAGACTATAGACTAGACTATAGACTAGACTATAGACTAGACTATAGACTAGACTATAGACTAGACTATAGA
>NW_025812144.1:0-1740 GCF_022045245.1 Lucilia cuprina
GTTCAGTTCTAGTTCAGTTCTAGTTCAGTTCTAGTTCAGTTCTAGTTCAGTTCTAGTTCAGTTCTAGTTCAGTTCTAGTTCAGTTCTAGTTCAGTTCTAATTCAGTTTAATTCCGGTCGACTTATACCGTGAAATTTCTACACATTTGTCTTATAAACATACATATGTAGATTTGTTGAATTTCTTTTTCTAGTCCCAAAATAAAAATGTCAGGGTTTGTTTTTAAGTGTCCATTTAAATATTTATCTTTGGTTTTTTATAACATTTTGCCAACATTGGCTTTCATTTCTTTTTACGGTAATAGCAACATCAGCAAACTTTTGAAATTTTCACATTCTTGACGGCAGGTTACTGAAGCAAAAAGAGTGGACATCTTAATGTTATTTTTCAAATACTATTTTTTTCTTTAGTTTTAATGGACGTTGACCATGTGTGCAACACACATATAAAAAATACATTTTTATCTTATTTTAAATATGGGCGGAGCTGGACTTCTTTTTTTTTAATTCCGTATATAATTTTAATAAAGAAATACAAAAACCAGTTAACGTTCTTTTTTTTCTAAAGTATAAAATCATTTAGAAATTCTTCTTTTTCTTTACCTTTATTTCCTTTCCATTATAAGTTTGTATGTGTAAATAAGTATTTTCAAGCTGTTTGTGTGCTGGTGGGTATGTGTGTGTTTGAAATACATTTGCTTGGTTGGTAAATTCAAATTGTTTTAATCTTTTTCTCTATTTTATTTTAATATACTTTTCTTTTACTTTTTACTTATTTTTCATATTTTTTTTTTACTATACTTGTAGTATTTTCTACACCGCCTTTTGCAAAAATAAACTGGATTTGAAATTGCTTGGCTATTCTTTGGCTTGCTGTTGTACGTTTGGTTGGCTTGACTTGAGGTTACTTGGCTGGGTTCCAGCTTCTTCGCCAATAATATACAAGGAAGGAGCGTTTCACTGCCACTGTAGCTTTCTCATGTCTGTATGGGATATTGTATTATATTGTAGTAGTTGTTATTCGTGGTACTTCTTATACATGGTAGTGTGGGCCAAAAGTTTGCTTGGGGATTTCTACAATTTTTTTTAACTTAAGAAAAAGTATGAGTAGGTGTTGTAAGTTTTTGTTTATTTTTCCATCTCCTTGCAGTTTTTCCTATCATCATAATCCTTACTTGCTATGTCCTTCCTGTTTAATTTAATTAAATGTAAGTAGTGGATAAAAATAAAATATTTAATAGGTAAACTTACAGTATTTTGCTGATATGAAAAAAAAAATAAAAATAAAACAGTAAAGTTGTATTTTTAAAACTTTGGTTGTCATCATGTTAAAGATGAAAGAGGTTGCATGCAAATCTGTATTTAAAGTTAGGAATGGGGTATTTTTTGTAGTGTTTAAATTTAATAGTTTTAATTTGATTTTTTGGGAATATTGAAAGAAAAGGACAAACCAACAAGTAAACAAATGTTTACTTTTTGTGAAGGAAAAATAATTTTCAATTTGAAGTTGTTACATTATCAACCGTCTGGTTACAATTTCAACTTTTAAAATAATTTGGGACATAGTCGTCATTGGACACAAGGACGCTATTAAAAATTATTTTCCCTAGCCCCAAGGAGACGAAACGCAAACACTTACCTATCTATCTATCTATCTATCTATCTATCTATCTATCTATCTATCTATCTATCTATCTATCTATCTATCTATCTATCTATCTATCTATCTATCTATCTATCT
>NW_025812145.1:0-1839 GCF_022045245.1 Lucilia cuprina
GAACTAGAACAGAACTAGAACAGAACTAGAACAGAACTAGAACAGAACTAGAACAGAACTAGAACAGAACTAGAACAGAACTAGAACAGAACTAGAACAGAACTAGTGAAATATAAGTAAACTCGAAGTGAAATAGAACTGAACTAGAACTAAAAAAGAACCAAACAGAACTGAAATTACACTTGAACTGAACTGGACAAGAACAGAACATGAACAGATTTAAAACAAAACTTGAAAGGAACTAAAGATGATATAAAACAGAACTAGAACAGAACAAAACTGTAACAGTTCTAATTCCATTTTAGGTTTATTGAATTTATTTAAAAATTAGCATAAAATGAAAATGTACTTTGCTCTTTCAACTGAAAGAAAATTTAACACCCCTATAAAGTCACTATAAAAAAAACTTGATATTGATTTTAAAAGTTGCACTTGATTAATTTATATTGAAATAAATAGCAAGAAAGAAAGAGTTTGGCAAAAAAAAAAAAACGTTAAAAGAGACAACGAAAAAATGTAAAACAAAAGGAAGAAAAAACACACTTACAAAGACAAACCCCCAAGAAATCTAACACCCTCATGACTAGAGATAAAATTTTATTGTTTAAATATGGCGCCCAGATTGATTACAAAGTATCTTTTCCAAAAACTAAATATATATATATGATTGAAAAATTACCAAGAAGCCAAAATTTTGTAATAAAAGCAATGAAATGCAAAAATATAAAGACTCTAAACTTGTGCTTTGCTCTAATAAACTTAAACAAGACTCCCCCCATTTACCCTTAATAAATATCTAAAAAAAATATAATACAATAATGACAAAAACAACAAGAAAAAATAGGCTTATAAAATGACAACAACAAAATACGGTTAGCTAAAGGATGTAAGAAGGAGGCAAGCAGCCTCTGTTAAGAAAAAGAAACAGGAAAAGTAAACATGGCGCCTTTTTTGTAATCATATCTAGAAACTCATAGTTGCTGTAGTGTTTTAAGAAAAAGAAAGAGGCCAACCGGAAGTATGAATATGAGCTTGAGTTATCATGTTTATCTGTGTGTGTGTGTGGGTGTTTACAAGTTTAATAGTTTAAGATTTTACTACTATTCTTTAAGCTTTTCAACTAACAACAACAGCAAAAACAAAAGCAAGATAAAATAATAAAAATACACAAGATTTTGAGCTTAAAACGTAGACATTTTTTTGGCAACTAGCATCAATAAGAAGAAATGGTGTGTATGAGGATATGTACATTCACATACTTTAATAAATAAAACACATACATAAATATGTATGAGTTTGTTGTTTTTTTGTTTTTGTCTTCTGTTTTAATAACTTTGTGTAGGCACAATAATACAGTTACTATCATTACTACTACCAGTACTACTGTTATTAGCAGTCATAATTCAAAATGCCGGAAGCTTAACACAGTTTTGAAGAAAATAATAGCACTAGAAACGAAAATTAAAAGAGTTATGTTCTACTCCAGTTTTAGTCAATTCTAGTTTAGTTCTAGTTCTGTTGTAATTCTGTTCTACTTCTGTTCTGTTTTAGTTCTGTTCTAGTTCTGTCCTGGTTATGTTCTGGTTGTGTTCTAGTTGTGTTTTAGTTGTGTTCTAGTTCTGTTCTGGTTATGTTCTAGTTCTGTTCTGGTTATTTTCTGGTTGTGTTCTGGTTGTGTTCTGGTTGTGTTCTGGTTGTGTTCTGGTTGTGTTCTAGTTGTGTTCTGGTTGTGTTCTGGTCTGTTCTAGTTCTGTTCTAGTTCTGTTCTAGTTCTGTTCTAGTTCTGTTCTAGTTCTGTTCTAGTTCTGTTCTAGTTCTGTTCTAGTTCTGTTCTAGTTC
>NW_025812146.1:0-2450 GCF_022045245.1 Lucilia cuprina
ACTGAACTAGAACTGAACTAGAACTGAACTAGAACTGAACTAGAACTGAACTAGAACTAAACTAGAACTGAACTAGAACTGAACTAGAATTGAACTAGAACTGAACTAATCGTAATTTGTAAATATGCGAAGTAGTAATATTTACATTAACTCATTAAACAAACCACTGTGCAAAACTTTAATGCAGTTTTTACTTGTATTGTTTTTCATCTACTCGTCTGGATTGAAAACCGAGTTAATTTTTTTTTACTTTACAAACCAAATCAAAAAAGGCACAAAAAATAAAAAGGGTTGTTATCTACTCTCGAACTATGAATAAAATTCATATTGTGTGTAGTAAGCAAGGCATGGATAGATGGTTGGTTCATTCGCTGTTAGGTTGGATGAGTATTCTGGGATTCTACTTGAATTGATTGCCGTCAATCAATCAATGCTAATGTGTTGATATCTGTTATGCAATTAAAATTTTATTATAGTTGTATTTGGTGGTCATTTATTTATATACTTTCATCTACTTGTGAATTTCGTTTTCATAAAGTTAAAGACTAACTGACTTGTACTCTTCAACTCTTACACATAGGAGTCTATATTGAGGAGTTAACATTATGCCATTGCTATATTTTTGTTGGCGTATATCATCACCATCATCTCATCATCATCATTATCAACGTTGTGAACATCAACATCATTGTCATTGTCGAATTTTATATTCATATACGTACATACATACTTACTACGAGTCTATTTTAAATGAGGAAGTCTTATCTGTTAAATAAAACATAATTTATAACCGTATGAAGTTAATAGTATAGCTAATTTATTTCCTATAATTAATTATTTTTAAATGTATTTGGGGAATTGAATTAATACTTTTTTTGGAATTAAATCAATATATGTAGGTATATTTTAAATTCCATTATAGACATGTATGTATTTTATCTTTTGTGTATAACACTGATAATAAATACATCTTTTCTATAAAGTCATTTTAAAATTAATTTGTGTTGTATAAATGTAAAGAGTTGAATTTATTGATGTTTTATTTGGTCAGTATCTGTGATTTATCGGAAATGTTTGTAATTAATTTTATAGTAATAAAATTAAGGGATTTTGAGGGCTATTTGTAAGGTATCAAATTGATAATTTTATATTATCAATAGTTTTAGAGTAAAATAATAAAAAAAGATTTTTTATAAAAAAATCTGAAATCTATATTTTGTGGCATTTAATATCAACTATTTTTAGACAAATTATTAGGCTAGATTCTAGTCCTAAAAGTTCACCTTAGATAATTTAAATAGTCTACTTTTTATAGTTCAAAAATGTGTAGAGTGTTCTCTACACATTAGAACTATAATTTCCATTATGTAAATCACCCGTAAAATTCTATTAAACCTACAGCACAAAACGACACCTGTAATTAAAAAAAAAAATGCACCTACAAATTATGGAAATAAGAGAAACTAATGGAAAAACAAGAAATACATTAAAATTAACATGACCATTTACATTTAAGACTAGATGTCATTTTACATTTTCGGATAAAATGTTGACAATTGTCATGTACGGTCATGTAGTCGTTTGTGTGTTAAATGTAATAAACAAAAACGACTATAACAAATAATAAACGGGAGCAATCTAATGTTTGGTTTCAAACTAAACAACATTTCTAGTAAAATGGACAAAAACAACAACAACAACAAGAAAAAAATGTGTTACCATTGTTGGAGTATTAATGGAACGAGTCAAATGACAAAACACCAGCAACAGTGGCAGCAAAAAACATCAACAACAACAAACACTTTAAGCTAAATTGTAACAACAATTGTAATGAAACGTAACAAAACTTTTGAACTTCTTGGCACACAAGCTAAGAAAATGTAACATGCTTCTTGCAGCAAGCGGTGGTCTACTGCAACAAGAGCAGTAGTTACTAACACGTTGGTCACGATTTTGAGACCATTTTTTTCATTTCTTTCTTAGGTTTCGCTCTTTTAGATGTTTACTGATGTTATAGTTGTTGTATTTTGTTAGTATGATGCTAAAAGTTTAGTTTAGTTAACTTAAAAGTTTTGTTGATTTGTTAGCTAAGGTATTTTTTGTTGTCTTTTCACTATTGGCGGTACGAATTACTGCCTATGAAACTGCTACTACTAGTCGTTGGCTAAATACATGCAATTGTTGCTAAATGTTTCACTCTACCACTTTTATACATTTCTTTCAACTTGTTCGCTAACGATGCAACAGAACTACTTACATACAAATCTACTGTTAACGACACTTTAAACAAGATGAAAATAGCAAATCTTTAAGAACGGTTCATTGAGTAATGGAATAATGGAAGAACTAAAGTAGAACTGAACTAGAACTGAACTAGAACTGAACTAGAACTGAACTAGAACTGAACTAGAACTGAACTAGAACTGAACTAGAACTGAACTAGAACTGAA
>NW_025812147.1:0-1129 GCF_022045245.1 Lucilia cuprina
ACGGTAATAGTGGACACTATAGGTCCACTACCAAAATCATATAACGGAAATTCATATGCTGTCACAATAATATGCGACATGACAAAATATCTTGTAACGGTACCTATTTTAGTAGTTTTCGGTAAGACACCTAATGGGTTTCAACAATTTGATAAGGTTAATACAATATCACCTTTATATAATGTAGAAGATTATGGTAAGGAAGTTAGATATAGGTTAGAAATAGCACATAAGAGAGCACGAGAAATAATTGATAGGTATAAGTTAAAACAGAAATTAAATTATGATAAGACATTGTTAGATAATAAATTAAAAGTGGGAGATTTAGTTTTAGTTATAAATGAAGTAGGTCACAAATTAGATCCACAATATAAAGGACCTTATGAAATTAAAAACATAGACTTAAGAAGTAATGTAACTATAGTAGATAAGAAAAATAAAAAGAGCAAATAGTTCATAACAATAGACTTAAGATTTTTAACAAATAATATAATTAACATTATCCTTAGTAACATATGCGCATGTGTTAAGTAATAAATAAGATGTTTATTCCCATATTTGTAATAAAATTAATTATTAGGATTATAGTAATAATTTGTTAAAGAATGTCCATACATTTAAAAAGGGTATGAGCATTCTTCCGTAAAAGGGAGGTGTAGCATAAAACATGTATCGCTTATGCCGACAGAATATTGAAAAAGCAATTAAAAATAATTTCATATTACAAAGTCGATTAAACAGTCAATACTTTAAATATTTTACTGATCGTGGCTTTGTTTGTATGTATTTCTTGCCTTCAATGTTCTGTCCAATTGTTACACTATCCACTTTATGAATAATGCTGTGTAAGCAATTAATTACTATATAATATAAGAACTTTTTCAATAAAGACACACTTCACTTAACACAAGGGATCTGTAACTTAGCTCTTGCGAAGAAATAAAAGAACTTAAAACATCTTTTAATTTGCAAAATACTATACAGCATTTGACTTTAGGTGGAGGGTGTGTAATGACTAGAGTGTAAGTGACCATAGTCTCATTGAGTTAACGGTCACTTGCAGAGAACGTACGGTTAGGACAGACCAGACGCGAACCTGGAGAAATAGGAATATTGACTGGGACTCGTA
>NW_025812148.1:0-1311 GCF_022045245.1 Lucilia cuprina
TTCAGTTCTAGTTCAGTTCTAGTTCAGTTCTAGTTCAGTTCTAGTTCAGTTCTAGTTCAGTTCTAGTTCAGTTCTAGTTCAGTTCTAGTTCAGTTCTAGTTCACATCTTCTTCAGTTTTAGTTCAGTTCTAGTTCATTTCTAATTTAGTTCTAATTTAATTCTAGTGCAGTTCTAGAAATATTTATGTTTCCAACTAAAAAACTCAATATGTTTATCTCCAACTAAATCTGATTTATTATTTATTTTCATTCCTTAATCTTTCACTTTGATTTTTAAATTTTATTATTGTTTTGTTAAACAAACTTGTTTAAAAATCAAGTATATGTATTACTGAAGAAACATACGCACTATTCTTAAGCATTGCGAATTACAGGGTTGCATTAACTACAAAGTTAATGTTATTTGCAGGGGGTGTATTGTGTTTTTACAAAAATACTCCTTTTTGTCCTTGTTTATTTTTGCCTGATGTTTATTTTTCTATACAAAATGGAAAAATAAGAGCAAAAAAAATTTAAATAAAACAACAACAAGTCATTAAAATACGGTCAACTTATTTCTGAAGTACTTTGGTAGAGAAAGAAGTACTTGTGTTTTAAGTTCGTTTTAAGTAAATTTTGTGGTTAAACTTTGCAAAATGAAATTTAATTAAGAGACTTTCAAACACTTAATATTAAGTGGAATTTATGTTTATAACTATGTGTGCGTATCTTCTGTACGCTTGCCTGGATGTATGTGTATTTAAGTTACCGTTATATTACTTAATGGTCGGATATCCTTGTAGACATTAAAATTTGAATACAAGTACGTTTGTATGTAGATACGGTTTACGTATATGTGTTTATTAAAGATTTTATATAATAAAACCATATTGAATTAAAAGTGATTGCAAGTGAAATTGAAATATTGAGGTTTATACTTTGGGGAAAATGAATTTCTGGTTGAATTTGATTATGCAGAGGTTTTAATCGTCAGTTGTTACATTCGAGGCTGTTTAAATTGTTTGGTAATAGTTTGACATATGGGTGGTTGTTTTCCTACTAGCTTAACACATAAGAGCTAAAACAGAATAAGAATAGAAACGAACTAGAACAGAATTAGAACAGATCTAGAACAGTATTAGAACAGAACTAGACCAGAACTAGAACAGAACTAGAACAGAACTATAACAGAACTAAAACAGAATTAGAACAGAACTAGAACAGGACTAGAACAGAACTAGAACAGAACAGAACTAGAACAGAACTAGAACAGAACTAGAACAGAACTAGAACAGAACTAGAACAGAACTAGAACAGAACTAGAACAGAACT
>NW_025812149.1:0-1293 GCF_022045245.1 Lucilia cuprina
GTCTAGTCTATAGTCTAGTCTATAGTCTAGTCTATAGTCTAGTCTATAGTCTAGTCTATAGTCTAGTCTATAGTCTAGTCTATATTCTAGTCTATATTCTAGTCTATACTCTAGTCTATAGTATAATCTACAGTCTAGTCTAGTCTGTTGTCTATAGTGTTAATTATGTCTAGTTTAGGGTCTGTTCTATAGTTCAGGATTCAATCTAGCATATAGTCGATATTATAGACTAGAATATTGTCTACATTCTAGTCTGTGGTACAAACTATGGTCTTGTTTAATTACGAAAGACTCAGATCTGCCGAGTTTTGTTGATTATCACACAAATTAATATTTCACTATACGTATATATGTATATGCATATGTATATTCGAATTTCATACATATTCCAACCTTTACAAGTTTATTATTAAAAATTTGTTAAAGCAACATTTTGAACGTTTCCAACAAAATGCATTTGTATGGGTCATTTGTTTATTTTTGCCGCTTGACTATTGTTTGGTGACATACGAGTACATTTAAAGGGTTTTGTAGAGACCATAGATGGAGGGGGGTTAAGGACAACAACAGCAACCAACAGTTCGTTTAAAATGTAAAAGGAATATAAACATTTCAAACCAAATATAGTGGCAATGGTGCTGCTGCTACTGTTAAATGACTGACTGACTGCCTGGTTGGTTGGCTGTCTGAATTGCTTTACTTAACTCCAGTTGAGTTTTGGTTTGGATTGGTTTGTTTTCATTGTTAAATTATAGCCTTTAGCAAAGACATACAATTGCACACAAAAACACACAAACTCCCCACATATTTACGCAAAACTGTTTATTGCCACCCGCTTGCAAACAACGAACAATAATTGATTTTAATTATTAATTATTTTAAAAATTAATTGTTTCATGAAGAAGTTGCATTTTGTAGTATGAAAATAACCAAGAGGTACTGAGGTGTATTTTATGTTTCTTCCACAAGACTTAATATTTAATTAGAAAGAATTAATCAAAAATTAATTAAAAAAAAATTCTATTTTAAAATGCAAAACAAACTTTCGAATTTATAAAAAATAACTTTTTAAACAAAATTATGTTTCAGTTACAGAAATGACCATAAATTAAATGAAGTCATGATCTAGTCATAGTCTAGACATAGTCTAGTCATAGTCTAGACATAGTCTAGTCATAGTCTAGACATAGTCTAGTCATAGTCTAGACATAGTCTAGTCATAGTCTAGTCATAGTCTAGTCATAGTCTAGTCATAGTCTAGTCATAGTCTAGTCATAGTCTAGTCATAGTCTA
>NW_025812150.1:0-1631 GCF_022045245.1 Lucilia cuprina
TATAAAATAACTGTACACGGATAAATTCCCAGTATCCCTCAAGTATCATACATAAGTGGAGGACACGTTTACATTTACAAATATTTCACTAAATATTCTTTCATAGGAATATAAAATAACTGTACACGGATAAATTCCCAGTATCCCTCAAGTATCAAAAAGTTCACTTTAACAAGTGCAGATTTTAAAGAAAAATGAATTTTAATGTCGTCATAAAATGACATGTTGGAAGCATAGGCTTTAAATGTCTCACTCTTTTTCAAATGTCGAGCTGTGTAAACTCATAATAATATACATATAACATTTAAATTGGACCAACTGACTTTGTATGAAGAGAATAAAACATTGGTTTCCATACTCTATTGGTTATAAAAGAAATTAATTGCAAAACCAATCCTTTCCACGAATATAACTAAAAAACATATTTTTAGAGATAAAACAAAATCACTCTCTGAGAGTCTTTCTAATACATGCAAAGTTCAACATAAAATACATACAGAGCATCTGAAACCATCATGGACAACAAAACCAAACAAAAATAAATATATTAAAGTCAAAAAACACCCAGATGAGGCTCCTGGTTTCCCAGCTTAGATGCATTTTTAAAAGTTAGAGCAGCATCTTACAACTGTCCACACCCGGCTTTAAGGGATAAAGAGTTTCTGATTGTGTTGCAGTTCTTCTTATTTTGTGTCTGTTACAAATATTTGCGTTTAGTAAGTTAGTGTGTATGTGCAAATCTTTAAGTCTGTTTATTCAAGTAAAGAAAAGTTGAATTTTTTTTAAATAACTTTATTTCAAACATACACACTCACGAAAATTTATGGAAATATGTATCTAAATACATACTTATGTAAAAATCTAAGTATATACATTAGTCCGATTCAGTCTGTATGGAAAGGAAAAACGTGTTTCTTGCTTTGTTTTATGATGATTCCCAAAACATTTTAAATTTAGCGATGACCGTTCGTGAGCTGCACCAAATTAATTTTTTTTTTTTTAATTTTTGTTTTGTCTTAAAACAAAATATCCAATATAAGGTATCGCCTGAAAGGAGGTTTAAAGCCGCGTTATTTATGATAAATACATCATTATCATAAATAACCATCCTATCATAATTTTTATATTCCAAAATATTTAAAATTGTTAAGGTTTTCACTAATAAAAACAAGTAAGAGTTCTATATTCGGCTGTGCCGAATCTTATGTACCCTTCACCATGATGTGTTTAAAGCCTTTTGTACCTTTTGAAGAACGGAAAAGTACCAAAAAGTCCCATCTATGGGTCCTCAGTTAAGCCGGGCCATACAAACTTAATTACATGTTCCTAGGTTCAATATTGTAGAAATTGTAAAAAGTACCTTTTGAAGAACGAAAAAGTACCAAGAAGTCCCCTTTTACTGGTTCTCACTTAATCCGGGATATACGAACTTAATAACATGTTTCTAGGTTCAATATTATAGAAATTTCAAATAGTACCCTTTGAAGAATGAAAAAGTACAAAAAAGTACCCTTTCATGGGTACTCACTTAATCCTGGCCATACATACTTAATTACATGTTTCTAGGTTTAATATCGTAGAAATTGCAAAAAGTACCTTTTGAAAAACGAAAAAGTACCAATAAGTCCCCT
>NW_025812151.1:0-1856 GCF_022045245.1 Lucilia cuprina
TATAGTCTAGTCTATAGTCTAGTCTATAGTCTAGTCTATAGTCTAGTTTATAGTCTAGTCTATAGTCTAGTCTATAGTCTAGTCTATAGTATAGTCTATAGTCTAGTCAATAGTCTAGTCTAAAGTCTAGTCTGTAGTCTAGTCAATAGTCTAGTCTAAAGTCTTGTCTGTAGTCTAGTCTATAGTCTATTCTATAGTCTAGTCTATGGTATAGTCTATAGTCTAGTCTACAGTCTAGTCTATAGTCCAATGTATTGTCTATTGTATTACCAACTTGTTATCTTACTTAATATTGTTAAAGACTCATTAATGTTGTTATAACAAGTGTAATGTTTTGTATTTCTATTAATAAAACGCCATGTAACTAACTACAACATGCAATACTCTAAACCATTTATGTACCAGTACAAGAATTTTTAACCTTTAAATGACGTCACAGTTACGGTAAAATCTTACACATTTGTTAAGACAAGTAATTAATGTTATAATTCTCATTATCACGGCATAATATCTTACATGCTTAGATTATGAGTAAATTGTTTGTATTAACTAATTCATTCATTCGTTCACTCGTCATTTGTTCTAAAATGTCACCAACAGTTAGATTAGTTGTATTTGTTGTTTTCTTAGCACGCGTTTTGTAATATATTCTTTATATTTAGATTGTTTTTGTCTTTTCTTTTCCATTTTTGGTCATAAACTGAACTTGTATGTTACTAATTTGAGAGTGTTATATGGTTTTCATATTTTTATTGTTTGCCGGTATTGCATTTGACCCAATTTTTAAAATCTTCCTCTTGTCTTCTGCCTTTTCACTAGAATCTAATGACAGTTTATTGTTTTCAAAGTAAAATGACATTTGAACTATATATATGTAAACAAAAGTTGTAATAAATAAAATTTTTGTTCTTAAAGTCACTTTTGTCACTTAAGAATTTTAAAACATGTAACGTTTTTATTAAAGAAAATTTTATATGAATTTACATAAATACTTAAAATTAACGGTTGAACGGTTTATAAAGATAAATGATTAAACAAATTCTAACAAAAGTTTTTAATGCTTTCAAAATAGCTTTTTTCAGTTTACTTCCATAACTTTTAATGTGTGGTCAGAATTTTGGATAAAAAAGAAAATATAATAAAACTATTTCGAAAACAAAAACACTTTTAGTTTGAATACCAAAGTAGACAAAAACAAAACAGCAGGTATTTCGTTTTTAAGAATTCATTCATTTATTTATTCCTCCACGTTTGCTTCTTAAATCTTTTGTTTTCAATTATATTTTATTAAGTTTATTTATGGTCATCAAATGTTAGACTTTAGTTTTTGATTAAATGATTGACAGTATCATAAAAATTAAGAATATTCCTTTTAAAATAAAGGCATAATCCAAATTTTATGTACTTTATTAATATTAAAAACAAAATATGAAAGTAAAGGTGAAATATAAATTGCTTATTTATCATAAACAAGAATATAAATAACTCATTAAATAAAATTTAAATAATTCATTAAATATATTTCAATTGTTTAAGAATTTCTATTTTTAATAAGAATATTTTTATTATTATTTTTATAAAGAAAAAAGTGAAAGTGGTGAAATAATCATAAAATTAACAGCAACTGAAATATGTTTGACAAATACATATTTATTAATATATTTATTAAAGTCTACAAATATTTATTTATTAGTTATAATATAAACACAAAACAAAATTTTAATTATAACAGCCATAAATGTAAAGGCTTAGACTAGACTATAGACTAGACTATAGACTAGACTATAGACTAGACTATAGACTAGACTATAGACTAGACTATAGACTAGACTATAGACTAGACTATAGGCTAGACT
>NW_025812152.1:0-1913 GCF_022045245.1 Lucilia cuprina
TATAGTCTAGTCTATAGTCTAGTCTATAGTCTAGTCTATAGTCTAGTCAATAGTCTAGTCAATAGTCTAGTCAATAGTCTAGTCTATAGTCTAGTCAATAGTCTAGTCTATAGTCTAGTCTATGGTCTAGTCTATAGACTAGTCGTTAGACTAGTCTATAGGTTGCTTTTAGTGAGAAATATGGACTTTTACATACATATGTTACTTTTTACAGTCATATTTAATATAAATAATTATTTATTTAGAAACAAAAACAAATTAAACAAATCACTTACCTTTTTCGATTGTTGTTGAAATAACCATATCATCTCTTTTGCATTTTCTGCATACAACAACAAAATGTATATATGTATATTCATTTTGCGATACATACAAACATATTCACAAATTCTATTTCTTCATCTTTTTTCTTCTTTATTTTATGCACCTTTTCCCCTTTATCTATTATTCTTGCAAAATCTCCACTTCCCCTTTTGATTAACACGTTGTCATCACTTAACAAAACGAATAACAAAACAAAAGAAAATTACCGACCGGCGCTAAAAACTAAAAAAATTATATTTCATTTTTGGCAAATTTTAGAACACTTTTTTATCATTTTTTTAAACACATTTTTCATAACGCAATTAAACACATTAAAAAAACATTTAAATATTAACAAATAATTAACGCTTTCCATTAATTTAAACCGGACTATAAACATATAACAACCGTGTTGTAGTTGTCTATTTATTTCACAGATTAAACATAATAAATTCTCTTTCATTTTTCTTACATAGAATTTCTTCTTTAAATAATTGTAATAACAACAACATATTAATGTTTTGCTAAAACAAATATACATGTACATATGCATATTTATACCCCCTCTTACACTACCATTCAAATACTCGCTCTTTCGTATGTGGCTGCTTACGAATGGCCCTGGAAACCAAGAAACAACGACTGCCTTCTAACAATTGCCTTAAAAAATTTGGCAAATTGCTAACTTTTATTAACTATTTTCACTTTTTTCTAAAACTTTTTTTATAAATATTTTTTAATACCGATATAAATTAACATTTGTTTAATATTATACAACAAAAATATTTAAATATTAACAATTATTTAACGATATAGATTAATTTAAACAGGACTATTAACACTTAACAACCGAACACTTTAGAATTTTTTAGCAACTAAAGAAGGAGACAAATAACTAAAGCAACAAATGGTAATAGAATTTGTCATTGTTGTTGCTAAAACTCCATTTAAAGAGCAAATATCTCATAAGAATAACAACAAATACAATAAGTAATGGATGGTTTTTGTTATTGTTCCATTTCAATAGTTTCGTAATATTTCTAAAGTGTTCGGTTGTTTAGGGTTAATGTAATGTTTAAATAAAGCTAAAACGTTAATTAATTCTTAATAAATAATTTTGTTGTATAATATTAAACAAATATTAGTTAATATCGGTATAGGTATAAAAATATTTATGAAAAAAGTTTTTAAAATTAGTAAAAAAAATGTTAGAAAATTTGTGCAATTTGACGAATTTGTTAATGCAATTGGTAGAAGGTGGTCGTTGTTTCTTGGATTCCATGGTCATTGGTAAGCATATGTTGTTGTTATTACATTATTACAAACGTTTAAAGACGAAATTGTATGTAAGTAAAAGAAGAGGATAATTATTGTGATTCAGCTGTGGAATTACAAGATAACTACAACAACAAAAATTATAGTTAGAAATCTATGTACCAGACATGAAAAATATAAATTTTGAAATACACTTTTTAGATTTTAAGGTACTTAATAAATTTTCCACTAGACTATAGACTAGACTATAGACTAGACTATAGACTAGACTATAGACTAGACTCTAGACTATAGACTAGACTATAGACTAGACTATAGACTAGACTATAGACTAG
>NW_025812153.1:0-1309 GCF_022045245.1 Lucilia cuprina
TAAAAAAAAAAAAACTCATAGAATAAAAACAAAAAGAATGAATGTGCAACACCAATAACAAAAATAGTTCCAACGGCAGCAAAATATTCAAAAAAAAAAAAAAACTCGTTAAAATTTCAAATGCACTTGTGCTCAAGCAATTGATTCAAATTTCTAGTTTAACTTGAATTGTAATAGTATTTATCTCTGGGTACGTGTGTGTGTGTATGCAATTAAGTTTGGATATAGGTATGTGTGTGCAAGTACGCCAGTACGTTCATTAGGATGGAGTATTTTCTAAGAGATTCAATACATTTTATCTACATTACTAAAGGAGATTTTCAAAACCCCGTTTTCATACTTAGCAAAGATTCAGAATTCAATATTGTATATATCTATAAAACTTGTATACATTTTCACATCTCTCCCTAATAAAAATATATTGAGTATAAAAATGTTTGCACAAGTGTGTAAATGTGTGCTTAACTATGATAATATATAGATTCTGTATGTGACACAAATACATATTTCCAGCAGCTGTTTTAAAATTCATATACTATACACACAGATACTGTAGC
This sequence comes from Lucilia cuprina, assembly GCF_022045245.1. Classification (NCBI taxonomy): domain Eukaryota; kingdom Metazoa; phylum Arthropoda; class Insecta; order Diptera; family Calliphoridae; genus Lucilia; species Lucilia cuprina. The sequence goes on from NW_025812153.1 coordinate 558, forward strand.
ACACACACTTTCAAACATACATTATTCCTCCCAAAAGAAACAAACATTTTCATTAAAAAAAAGAAGAAAATCAAATCAAAGAAAACAGTGTAGATGAAGAAGAACAAACAGTAATATACGAGTAAAACAAGTTGCATGTTGTGCTCCAAACAGCCAAAACGTCAGCAACATGCAGCCCACAATAACTATAGCTTACCGACAGCACACTAAGAAGCTATAGCACAGTTGATGACGACAACGAAGATATTACTGCTGCTGCTGATGATGATGATGACGGTGACGCTGACAATTCCTAATTCTAGCAACTAACAAAGTTGGAAAATTCTAATAATAAAATGACAACATATTGCACGCAATATATAATCGCTGTTATAAAAACACAAACTACTAAAATATTATTATGTTGCATGCAGCAGCAAAAGAAATAGCGACTAGTAGTTAGTAGTTTAAATTTAGATTTTAAAGTTGATTGCCATTGCAATAACTACGTATTATTTACAGTATTATTAGTACAAAGACCTACAACGACCAAACTTTACAAGATACAAACTAGCAATAAATTTGAAATGAACTAGAAGTCAACTTAAACTAAAATATAACTGAACCAGAACTAGAACAGAATTAAAACAGAACTAGAACAGAAATAGAACAGAACTAGAACAGAACTAGAACAGAACTAGAACAGAACTAGAACAGAACTAGAAATGAACTAGAACAGAACTAGAACAGAACTAGAACAGAACTAGAACAGA
>NW_025812154.1:0-1885 GCF_022045245.1 Lucilia cuprina
GAACTGAACTAGAACTGAACTAGAACTGAACTAGAACTGAACTAGAACTGAACTAGAACTGAACTAGAACTGAACTAGAACTAAACTAGAACTGAACTAGAAATGAACAAGAACTGAACTAGAACTGAACCAGAACTGAACTAGAAATGAACTAGAACTGAAATAGAACTGAACTAGAACTGAAATAGAACTGAACTAGAACTGAACTAGAACTGAACTAGAACTGAACTAGAACTGAACTAGAACTGAACTAGAACTGAACTAGAAATGAACAAGAACTGAACTAGAACTGAACCAGAACTGAACTAGAAATGAACTAGAACTGAAATAGAACTGAACTAGAACTGAACTAGAACTGAACTAGAACTGATCTAGCACTAAACAGAATTAAAACACATTGCAGTTTTCCCTAAAATCAAAGCACAAAACTTCTGAAAAAATTGCTTAAACATTTGCGAATTTCTTAAGAAATCTTAATATATATTTGTCTGATTGTATTTCTCTAAATTTGTGTAACCTCTCTTCTTACTCTACAGATATATTTAAACTCTTATTTAAGTGATAGTATCCTTGGTTTTCAAAAACAGCAACAAATTCATCAACGACAACAACAACAAAATCATCATTTTACTTAATAACGATACACATGCAACTATGTTTGTGTGTGTGTGTGCACGAAAGTGTACTCAACTTTCTGCTGCTCTTGTTCTATTCAACTTTCACAGTGACATATTGACAAGGCCATTTATTATGTGTATGAGGGGTTTAACTTGACTTTTGAGGGTAGTTTTGTTGACTATTTTCTGTTTTTAGTTTAACTAAATGTATGTAAGTGGGTGTTGTTTAGGTTCTAGTTCCCCTCCCACTCTTCATACCTATTTTGTTATTACATTTTCTGTGTAAATTTTCTGCCTTATGAAGTGTGTGTTGTTGTATTTTGTTTTTGTGTATTTTATAGTTGTAACATTTGATAAAAACCTTAAAAACAAGGTTATATTATTTTTTTGTAGTTGTTTTTGTTTTATTTTTATATATTAAATATTTATACAATCCTAAATGGGTCGAGGTTTCTTAAGTGACTTTGTTACAGTTATATTTACTATTTCAATATGAACTCTTTTTAAGTTAAATTGTGTGAAAAAAAGGCCGAAATGAAATCATTTACAGAAGAATTCTGAAAATATATAAATATTAAGTATACGTTAATTGTTTTAAAAAAGTTAAGATTAAAATTAAATATATTTATCAGTAATACCTTGTTTATTACACTTTGTTTAATGAAATAAATATTGAAAACAAAAACAAAATTTTTAATTTTTTGTTGTTTTCAATTTGTTAGTAAGAATAAAAATGTTCCTTTGCAAATAGAGAAACCGACAGTTAAACTGATGACTAGCAATGAAATTTTACAATGAATTTTTATTAAAATAATTCGCCTTACCACCATATAAGACATCTTGGAAAATTATTTTAACACTCAAAATTTTAGCTTAGTGATGAAATTTTACTTATCTAATTTTATAGGAACCGAAATGCACTCACACAAAATCATACGTATACGTTATATTTAATTATAAGATTATTACATAGTGCCCATACGCAACAAATAGTAATCAATAACAGCATTACTTGACGATATACAGTGAACTTTTGTTTTAAAAAAAGGTCTATGTATGGAAAAGGCCAAATTTCAGAAAATCTGAAATTCGTATTCGTTATAACGTATTTCTGAATATAGTGTAGTGAATGTTGAATTTTTTGTTGATTCATACTGATTATGTATTGATAGATAGATAGATAGATAGATAGATAGATAGATAGATAGATAGATAGATAGATAGATAGATAGATAGATAGATAGATAGATAGATAGATAGATAGATAG
>NW_025812155.1:0-1149 GCF_022045245.1 Lucilia cuprina
GTCTATAGTCTAGTCTATAGTCTAGTCTATAGTCTAGTCTATAGTCTAGTCTATAGTCTAGTCTATAGTCTAGTCTACAGTCTAGTCTACAGTCTAGTGTATAGTCTATTCTATAGTTTTTTCTGTAGTCTAGTCTATAGCAAGTTATAGCCTAGTATAGACTAGGCTTATCTATAGAGTAATCTATTAAAAATACATATTATTCATACGAGTACAAATTTTTTTAATTATTTTTGCAATTAAATTGATACTTCCAGAAAAGTTATATTTCAAATTGTTAATATTGAATAATTTCCTTGAAATATTTCTACCACATAGCAATCTAAAACAAGAAGTAATTAAACAATTCACATATAATTTAATACACTAGTACAATTATTTAAATATATGTATGCATGCGGTTTGTTGACCGGATAATAAGTTATATTTAAATAAATTTTGTTGACACTCTATAATTCAAAACTAAAAACAAGTTTTGCAAACTAATGTAAAATTAGGAAAAAAAAATTAAAAATTTTGTAAATTTTAATATTAATTAAAATAACTTTGCTACTAAACTATATGGTAACCACTCTTATGTGGTTATTGACATTAAATTGTATTACTAAATATATACATACAAACAAACAAATGTCTCATGTAACATACATACATATGGATGCATATAAAATTAATTTAAATTAAATGTAACAAATGTAGATAATGTAATATCAGCTTTTTGCAAAATATTATATGTATGTATGTATGTATGTATGTATGTATGTATGTAGGTAGCACTTCCAAATCAGGTTTTTAAAGGGTTTCTCACTTGCCGATTTTTTTCACTAAGATTACTTTGGTGTTAAAAATCTCTTCGCTAAAAGCAATATAGAAATATAACTGTACACTCCAAAAATAACTGAGTAATCCACCAAAAACAAAACTCAAGATTCAAGTACAAATAGACAAGACTATTGGCTAGACAATACACTAAACGGAACACTAGACTTAAGACTAGACTATAGACTAGACTATAACCTAGCCTATAGACTAGACTATAGGCTAGACTACAGACTAGAGTATAGACTAGACTATAGACTAGACTATAGACTAGACTATAGACTAGACTATAGACTAGACTATAGACTAGACTATAGACTAGACTATAGA
>NW_025812156.1:0-1648 GCF_022045245.1 Lucilia cuprina
AGTTCTGTTCTAGTTCTGTTCTAGTTCTGTTCTAGTTCTGTTCTAGTTCTGTTCTAGTTCTGTTCTAGTTCTGTTATAGTTCTGTTCTAGTTCTCTTCTAGTTCTGTTATAGTTCTGTTCTAGTTTTGTTCTACTTTTGTTCTAGTTCTGTTCTAGTTTTGTTCTAGTTCTGTTTTAGTTCCGCTCTAGTTCTGAAAATAAGTTTCAGATATACCTTTTGCATTTTCATCCAAAATGTTTCACCTACGGAACTAAATTATTTTTACAATTCGTTCATTTTTAAATTATGTATACTATATATAAATGTATATTAAACTGTTTTTTAATAATTGTATGAAAAAAAATATAGCATAACTTTAGGCTGTTCCTTAAAATAATAGATCTGTTCTGGGGTAATTCTATTTTAAAAGATGACGTAAAAATACCAAAAATAATTTAGTATAAAGTAATTTATGAATATTTATTTTAAATGAAATAAATAAAATTTTAAAATTTAATACCGAATCAATAAAATATTCAATTTAGTTCATTATTAATGCATTGACATACACAAAGAGTAAATTATTATAAACTAGCCCTTATAACCCCACCAAATATTTCAACATAAATCAAATTGACAGTTTTTTATCAGTAGTAAATAATTTATATATTTATAAACAACTACTATTGATATATAAACAAGAGTTTTTTTATTTTTATTAAAAAAAATAAGGAAAATAAAAGTACCCAAAATAACTGAATTCATATACAGATTTTTTTCGTCTTATCAAATTTAACACTTTTCGAACATTTTTATTTATGAACAATATTACGGAAACATTTGTATAAAAACAAAATAAACAAAATATTATATATATAGAAATGGAGAAAAAGTGAAATATTGCAAATATTCGTACAACATGTTATATACAATTTACGAATAAACAAAAGGAAGAAAAATATATTTAAAAACGAAAAAAAAAACTTTAAATTTTTACTACCAGAGGGTAATAATGAAACAAACAAGCTGCTTGTTATTTGTATAATACAATATTATATATGTATGGGTATACATACATATGCATAAAAGGAAATAAAGACATTTATTCATATAAACATGTCTATATGTTTGTATTCACGTATATAAAATATATAAATTTATTTTGTTACAATTCATACACTTTATCATAATGTTTTACATTTGTTGGATTTTATTCTTTTCAAGAAAGAGCATCTTGAAGTGTAAGAACTTTTAATATTTTCTTATTTATTATACCCTATAAGAAATTGGCTGATTTGAACGTATGTTGGGGAAACTGTAAAATGTTTGTTATTTAAAGAAAAATGGCTTCATTATATGGTACGTTAGGTTGAGTGATTGTTTTTGTGAATCAGTTTTTCAATAAACTTTTAAAACATATTTCCCAAATATTTGCAATTTCTTTTCACGAATATTCCAAGCGATTTTTAAAAACATTTTAACTATACTTCATTTCTTATTTTGTTAAAGTTCAATTTTACCTCAGTTCTAAATCAGTTCTAATTGAGATTCAGTTGAGAACTAGTTCAGTTCTAGTTCACTTCTAGTTCAGTTCTTGTTCAGTTCTAGTTCAGTTCTAGTTCAGTTCTAGTTCAGTTCTAGTTCAGTTCTAGTTCAGTTCTAGTTCAG
>NW_025812157.1:0-2157 GCF_022045245.1 Lucilia cuprina
GTTCTAGTTCGGTTCTAGTTCAGTTCTAGTTCAGTTCTAGTTCAGTTCTAGTTCAGTTCTAGTTCAGTTCTAGTTCAGTTCGAGTTCAGTTCTAGTTCAGTTCTAGTTTAGTTTATTGGCATTAAAAAATTAGTGAAATTGCAACAGCTTAATGTAACTTATATCTACTTTCCCATTTTCTATATAATATATCCTTCTACCAATTATCTACTGCTATTATCTCATATATAAAGGCATCTACTTTATCTAAATCTCTTTTAGAAAAATTGCATTTTTCGTAATCATAATATTTTATCCCGTTAAAACATGATTTGTCAAACTTTAAATGTTTTTTTCTTGTTCGTTTACTCAGAAAACTTTTGTTTCTTTGTAAGAAAAAAATAGGGGGTGTAAAATGAAGACTATAAATGCAATGATTTACTAAATACCCGATAGTTTGGATGAATTCTGTCTACTGATGGCTGCTATAGACTTGCACTTGTGCAGTTTGTTCGAAGCAACGAGAAAAGTTGCTAAAGCAGAACAAACTATTTCTCTCCATTAAAATGTTCTCTATTTTTTCGCTAGCCATACATGGTAAGGAACGTTCATACATGGATATTTAAAAATTGTATCTATTATGTGGAAAGTGTGCGAGTGTGTATGTCAACGGGTAAGAATGTTTGTTTTTGAAGTTGAGTGTAAACTTTTGGCAGACACTGAAATAGAAAGTAATTGTCAGTCAGTTTAAGAGTTTGTTTTTCTATTTTTGTTAGTATTGTTTTTGTAACAGAATTGGTATTAACACTCTTGCCACTAACAACTCACAAAAGTTTAGAAATGAGAGCCAAAAAAAGCAAAAACTAAAATCCTGTAAAAAATAATAGTTACGAACAAGAAAATGGGAAACGGAAGTGTTGCTTGAAAATTGTATACGTAACAAATAAATGCTTAGTTCGCGTACTATTGCTCATGTGCATATTTATATAAAAATATTTATTTATATTCCAGTAAATGTTTATATATGCGTATGTTGTTTTTGGGTATATGGCGGAAAAAGTTTTTATTTTACAATTGTATGTGTAAGTCTAAGTGCATATGTGTCTGATTTTATGTTTTACGTTGGCGCCATAGAAGTGTAAAGCCAAGAGAGTTGTTTATATTTGTATGTATGTATAAACACCCTCAACTTTTAGATCTAACAAATTTATTTTATTTTTCTGCACAATGCATTTAGTCAAAACTCGCTTGTATTTACTAACAAAAAAAAAACTATATATTTTAAAAATTACACACATTCTTGCATTCAAAACAAAACGTTAACACATGTCAAATAGCTACAGGCTAAATACACACACAAATTTAAAACATGGTGAGATTGAGAAATGATTTTACATGTAATTTAATGACTAATATTTTTAATTATTATATCTTTAGCATTTATTGTTTAGAGTTATTTAAATCGTGTTGACATGTGTTTATTTTAGTGTTTCCATACACATACATATTATTTGTACAAATAGGCATAATTTTCTGAACCTAAAAATAATATGATTCATTTCTTCAAATTTATTAATAAAATAATATGTTAATAATAAAAATATTAAATATTCAAAAATCTGACATTTGACCTGTGTGATAAAATTTTCCGTTTATAAAAGAGGGAAATTGTGTTTCTGGAAGCTGTGTTTACTTTTCAAATCACCTCCGTTAATTCTGTCTGATACACAGTTAGCAGTTCTATAAATGAAAATTTTTATTTCAAAATATATTTTCCACTTTAACAAGCACATATAATGAAACCTACGACTTCTGCGAATACGTATACATTTTATGTGCACTCTCGCAATGCCATTGCTTGGAAAATAGAAAAAAATTATGTTTCAAAAATAGAAACTCGACGTGGTGAGTGTGTTTGTTATAGAAGTTAGTTTTTAGTTCCACAAAGTTGGAGTATATAGTGATTTAGTCGGTCCGTATGTAACGCAAATGTATCCCCAAAATCTAGTAGAAAGAATAAGGGAGGTGTATCCTAGGTATACAGTTCAGTTCTAGTTCAGTTTAAGTTCAAGTTCAGTTCTAGTTCAGTTCCAGTTCAGTTCTAGTTCAGTTCTAGTTCAGTTCTAGTTCAGCTCTAGTTCAGTTCTAGTTCAGTTCTAGTTCAGTTCTAGTTCAGTT
>NW_025812158.1:0-1162 GCF_022045245.1 Lucilia cuprina
GTTCAGTTCTAGTTCAGTTCTAGTTCAGTTCTAGTTCAGTTCTAGTTCAGTTCTAGTTCAGTTCTAGTTCAGTTCTAGTTCAGTTCTAGTTCAGTTCTAGTTTAGGTTTCGTTCAAGGAAATGGCACGTTTATGTACTACATTAACGATTTGCTATATTCTTATTTTCAAAAGAAGGCACAAAAAAGTAAAAAAAAACGGAAATCCCAATTTAGCTCCAAATTCAAGACAAGAAAAAAGAGGAACAAAAAGTGCTGATTGTCTCAAAGAAATAAAGTAAATTGAATGTCAACACTAGCGCCAGTTAAACTTTAACAAAAACAGAATGATAAATTTATTTGAATACAAACGATTTCTTTTTTCTAAACATTTTTAGTTTAAAATTTATAAAAAATATATATGAAATAGAAACCTAAACTTTTTTATATAATTTTTATTTCTTTGTTACTTTAACAGCTGCGGATTCATTTATCTTTGACTATTGCCTTCCGCTATGGTGAAGAAAATTTTTTTTTGTTGTTTCTCACTTCTGCACTATGATTTCATTAAGGTCCTTAGATTACACTCTTGTTGTCTACAGTTTTTGAAAATATTTTTCTACTCTGGGCAACCGGTGTTTAATGCCAACCAATTAGAAATGCAACAGGATAAAATATTTGGCTCAGCGTCTAAAGGTGTTAGTGTTTGATACTGGTTGTCATGAACTAGCAATGTATATCAAATGTACAAGTTTCAAATGAAAACTATAAAAGACAACGGAAAATAATTATATTGTCTCATGTTTAAATAAAGTATGATTTCAAAGAAATTGTGGACAGATAAAAAACTCAGTACTAATATCCGGAATTTGGTAGCTCAAAAAAATCGCTTTAATGAATAAACAAAATAATTAAAAACTCTCGCAAAGGTTTAAACTTTGTTGAATTTTTAAATTTTATGGATGAAATCATATAAAGTTTTAAGAAATAAGCATCATATTGTACGATACAACTAGACTGTGATTTTAATTGAACTAGAACAGAACAAGAACTGAAGTAGAACTGAACTAGAACTGCACTAGAACTGAACTAGAACGGAACTAGAACTGAACTAGAACTGAACTAGAACTGAACTAGAACTGAACTAGAACTGAACTAGAACTGAACTAGAACTGAACTAGAACT
>NW_025812159.1:0-1846 GCF_022045245.1 Lucilia cuprina
ATAGACTAGACTATAGACTAGACTATAGACTAGACTATAGACTAGACTATAGACTAGACTATAGACTAGACTATAGACTAGACTATAGACTAGACTATAGACAAAAAATTTTTATTGGCGCCTTGTTCGCTTACTGCAAAATGTTTATCAGATTTTCCTTATTTAATATTGTTTTCCCGAATTTTTCCTTAATATTTTATTGATGTTATATTACTATTTTCTCACTTCCTCCCACTCTTTTGATAAACAAATATTGGCTTTAAATGTCAAAAATATTTGCCACCAAACAAAACTACAAAAACATATTCCTGATACACGAGCACACATTTAAAATTGAAAACGTGCTGTGAATTATGACTTTTCTTGAAAATTTTTATATATTTTATTTTTAAAAACAAACTAAAAATTTGTTTTGATGTTTTACCAAAAATAAAGTAATATTCCACAAAAATAGAAAAAAAAAACACAAATTGAAATGAAACTATAATAAACAAACTGTCCTGTCGTTGGATATGAAATGACAAGTAAAATATACAAAAAATATATTACATTTTAAATATGAACATCTATAGATACATACAGCCATCCTATTTAATAACAATTTTGTGTAAAAAATGTGTATGAAATTCTTAAGTAATTTTTAAAGGCACGTAATTTGAAAAAAAAGCATAAGATAAAATGTGTCAATATATTGTAGAAAGAACAAAAATAAAACAAAAGACACATATTAAAATTGTCAATTTCTAAGGTTGAGGGTTAAAGATTTGGTTTTTGGTTAGTTGACAGTAATGAACAAATTCTCCGTTTTTTACAAAGGGGTAAAAACCGTTTAAGTAGAGTAGAGAAGGGGAGCATTAAGGAATCTTTACATTTAGTTTAACATCTTCTTAAATTCTTAACATTAAAATATATTTTAAAAATCTTCTTTTATTTTTCATTTCAGGTATGTTAAACTAATAAAAACTGGCGAAATTTATAACATGTAAGAAAATTTTAAGTACATAATTAAATTTTAAAACGAAAAAGAAAAGAAAAATCTATTTGCTTTTTGCAAAATCCATCAATATTTATAATTAATGACCAGCTGTTTAAAAAACCATAATTTTGTTCATTATTTTAATAACGTCATGGCCTACATAATGTGTTTAAACCATCCACCCGCTCTTGATTATTCTCTTCATTACATTGGCCCAAATTCGTTACATAAAACACAGTGTACAGTCACTAGTTCATAGTAGTAGTTCTTGTCTGTAGTTCGCGTGTAGTTTGGTGTTCTTTTTAATAAGTATTTTAAAAAGCCATTAATCAAATTGTTCGTTGTCAAATCTAATGTTTGCACAGAATAGAAATCCATGGCAAAAACAGAAAAAAAATTATCTAAAACTAGGCAGAAATCCCTTTAAAAGACACTTCATTCACAGCAACAAAATAAACACATACAGCTTGATTACAATTAGGTCGGCTGATGACAGCCCTTAGTCGTAAGGCCACAGCTATTGATGTTTTCTGCCTAAAAAAGGAGATAAATGAGAGGATTTAAAGACTATAGACTAGTTTATAGTTGACTGTAGACTACAGACTAGACTATAAGGTATGCTATAGAGCAAGATTAGACTAAAGACCAGAATATACTAGTCTATATACTAGACTGTAGCCTAGGGTATAGATTAGACATTGTACGAAACTATAGACTAGACTATCGACTAAACTATAAACTATACTTCAAACTAGACTATAGGTTAGACTAGACTATAGACTAGACTATAGACTAGACTATAGACTAGACTATAGACTAGACTATAGACTAGACTATAGACTAGACTATAGACTAGACTATAGACTAGAC
>NW_025812160.1:0-1333 GCF_022045245.1 Lucilia cuprina
CAGTTCTAGTTCAGTTCTAGTTCAGTTCTAGTTCAGTTCTAGTTCAGTTCTAGTTCAGTTCTAGTTCAGTTCTAGTTCAGTTCTAGTTCAGTTCTAGTTCAGTATTTAAATTTGAACAAATACTCTTTCGGTTTTAATTGAAATATCAAATGTATTTTTAATTTGTTTTGTCTCAAACATTTTCAAAAAACAGCCACTTACACATAAAAATATAAGATATTTCTATATATCTTGTTTCAGCACATTTGATTATTTCTTGAAATTTCCTATAAAATTTTCTTCTTAAATTAATATTTTATTCATTAAAAAAAAGAGTTTTAATTTTTTTAAGAACGAGATTGATATATTGATGAACTTCTTATTTTACTTTTTGAATTGATTACCTCCATTTCCTTGTTATAAAGATGTTGCAAACGGGATGCAATTATAAAAATTTGCAAATTGAAATGGATAAATTTTATATATATTATTGCAGATTGAAATCTATTGTTTGCGAAAAGACTGAAATAAAATGAATGGAATTTATAGGAGACCACAAAAACCACAAATGAAATGAAACTTTACAAAGAAAGAGATACACTCACAGATGTGCAGGCATACACACGTATATTTAAAGAATGACATATACATAGATATCAATAAACTCGTAATTATATAAAAAGAAGATGACAGAAAGTTGTGTTATTTGGAAAAAAAAATAGTTTCAATTAGACCATCCTAGCATACAATTCAAAAAACTATAATTTTTGTGTAAAAATCATATTCATCACAGTATTTATTACTAATTTGTCTAATTTAACAAAATCTTCTTTCCCTTATACCTCATAGTCGTATAATTAAGTTATTTATTAACATCGTTTTTTTCAATCCATAAATATTTATTATATATATAAATACGGTTGTGGATGTGTGTGCGATTATATGCACAACCAAGCTCGAAAACAAAAGATGGTAGAAAAAGAGTAAATAAGCAGATGTCAACGACACAAATAAATGTGGTAAAGGACACCAAATAATATATCTTGTGGCACAAAATACGTATAAATAAATATTCTTACATTCACACATAGATACAAACACAGAAATAAACAATTACCAGTATAAAATTAAAAACATATACTTACGATTACAAAGATACATATATTTATTTGTTTAAGACTTGCTTAAAAAGTATATGTACATATAATGACAGGTGAAAAAGTGTTTCTCTACCTTTTGAAAATCAGTTCTAGTTCTGTTCTAGTTCTGTTCTATTTCTGTTCTAGTTCTGTTCTATTTCTGTTCTAGTTCTGTTCTAGTTCTGTTCTAGTTCTGTTCTAGTTCTGTTCTAGTT
>NW_025812161.1:0-1731 GCF_022045245.1 Lucilia cuprina
GTTCTAGTTCAGTTCTAGTTCAGTTCTAGTTCTAGTTCAGTTCTAGTTCAGTTCTAGTTCAGTTCTAGTTCAGTTCAAGTTCAGTTCTAGTTCAGTTCTAGTTCAGTTTTAGTTGTAGTTCAGTTCTAGTTGTAGTTCAGTTCTGGTTCAGTTTTAGCTCAGTTTTATTTCAATCTTTATGACTGCTATAGGTCATAAAGATTGAAAATCCTCTTCAATTTGCACTCCAAAAATTTATTTTAATTATATATCTTTGATGGAAGCAAAAATCAATCCTTATCAAACAAACCGTCACCTAACTATATATAACACTAAATAATTTTATTACTTTTATCCTAAAATATTTTTTTTCTTAATTTATACTTTACATTTTACTTTTGCTATCATGTTAAAATAAACTTTTATAATTTAAGGCAACAGCAAAGAAGTTTGTGTTTTTCCTTTTTTCTTTGGTTTTATGACTGTCAAGTTGAGTTTTTAAACTTAAACTTGGAAAATATATGAAAAAAAAAAAACTTGAAAAAACATAGTAATAATTTTCAATTAGCTTTCAAAGTGTGTTGTTTTTTCACTCTTAACTTATATTTTCACAAACAACAAGCTCAAAACTAAAAACTCATAAAGACAACCGCAAAATTTTATTACAAACATTATGAGTTTTATGAGGTTAAAAGCTTTACATTGGTTGGCTTGAACATGCATGCTTGATAGAGAAAGTAATAAAAATAAGTTTGCTTAAAAAATATATTAGTATATAAAAAGAAAACCGAGATAAATTAAAAATTACGGAAAAAATACTATAACTTAATATATAATAAAAGTTGTCTATATACATATGTACATTTGTATGTAGGATTTTAATTAGAAACATGAAATTGTTGGCAACAAAAATGGAATAAATAATGTATGTGCGAAATTGCAATAAAAACTATTTAATAGTTAATATAATATTTTATATGAAAGTATGTACTATACATATTTACAATTATGTATGGTTTTGTCGAAAGTATACTTGTCGAAATAAAACAACTACTAAAAATGTAATAGTTTTGAAGAGAAACTAGTCTGGATTATTTTTAATAGTTGGAAAGCAATTTAATTTAAGCAATATACTGGGAAAAATTTAATATAACTTTATATAAACTCAACTTATTAACTAATTGTTTCCCTTTAATTTATTTCAACCATTTCCAAATGATATACATTTCCTTTTATAAGCTCATTTTATTGGCATAGTCAATTGTGTTTTAAAAAGTCCTGATTTATTTTCAATCCGAAAAAATACTTTTAAAAATCTCATGACATTTTTGAAGTAATATTTTAGCAAAAGACCTTAGATAGATATATGTATATAAGGAAAAGTTTTTTTCTAAGAATTCACCACATTATAAGCTTACGTCTCTTAACACCTTAAATTTTTAGTCACTGACAGGATATGTAGTGTGTAGCTTTGTCTTAATGTATTCATTGATGTTACTTTCAGTTTTTAAATTTTTTGTTAAATTTAAAAAGACCGGTCTAAAAAGGTATTAGAAAAATTAATTTATATAAATTCTAGGCCACTTACGGTGTTGTCAGAAGATGGAGAACTGAACTAGAACTAAACTACAACTGAACTAGAAGTGAACTTGAACTGAACTAGAACTGAACTAGAACTGAACTAGAACTGAACTAGAACTGAACTAGAACTGAACTAAAACTGAACTAGAACTGAACTAGAACTGAACTAGA
>NW_025812162.1:0-4817 GCF_022045245.1 Lucilia cuprina
TATATCTAAGCAACTTTTTCGGCATTGTATACAAAGCGCTATAATTCTAATTGATTTATTCAAAATTATATAATTGACAATAATAATATTATGTGTCTACACATAACAACAAAAGTTTAATTCTATTTCGCTGTGAGTTACAAGAAAATAATAACTGAATTAACTCCATAAATAGCTGTTCGAAACTTAAGCAACTTTTTGATGTTCTTATGAAAATCTTTGGTTCTTTTGAGTTCCAAACACCTTTATGGAACAGATTAGTTACTAGTGTAGTTCTTAAATTATCCCAAGCGGATTTTAAGCCATTCGAAAGCTGCAATGTTTTCTAAAACTGCTATTTCTTTGGGAAATGTTAAATATAGTTCTTCAAGAATATATGAAATACCTTTTCTAGTCACTGCTCCTGTGCTTAGATTTTCTATTGTTCTTCAAATAATGGTTTTAACATTCACCTGCAAATTTATTTTGTTATCTTATTTCTAAACACACAATTGTTTCACGCAATCGGTTAAAATATGAAAACTAAGTAACAAATCGAAAATAAAGCACATACTCCTATACTAGATTAACAGTCATTACTAAAGTACCTCAAAGTAATGCAGACGCTAATTACTACTCACTGAAAAGTAACTGGTTATGTAAATACAACCCTTAAAATAGTTTTTAACGGGTCTTCTCCAAAAATTTCTGATTTTTTGGCAAAATTTTATGTTTTTTTAAAAATTCGTAATAATTATCCAGAGCTGGAATTGCATATAAACTATATATTTTCGGAAAGAACTAGTCCTGGGCTACTTCCACTATGCCGGTACCCCAATTCATGTCTTCTCAAAGTGTCGATTTTTTCATTTGAAAATTTTATATTTAACCTCCATTTTTTATGAGTATACAATTATTTTAATTAATTTTTATTTTACATATTTATTATCGGAATATATTTTAATATATTTTTACTTTTTTCACAAAAGCATTTTATTTGGCGTTTGTTTTATTAAAAAATCAATTAATTTAATTTGAAAACGAATTTTACAGTTTGTGGAACGTATTTGACAAATGTGTTGTGGGACGTATTTGGCCGAAGAATTTAACTTCACACCCTTCGTTCTTGGAGGTCGCCCACTCCACATATTCCACTGTCCAGCCCACCCTATTTCACAAGCTGTGGGAAAAATGCTAGAACTTCGCTTTGTGGGCCTTCTAAAGACATATTTACATATTATAAGGATATGATATTAATTCTTCATCGCCTTTTCGCAAGAAATATTCTAGCAGGACTCTATTTCCACTAAAAGGATTCATGTACATTTATCAAAGGATTATGTATCAAATTATGTATGAAAATTTGCTTTATACAATTTTTATAAGTTCTAATGAACTTATTATTATTATTAATTCAATTTTCTATGGGGACATTTTACAAATAATTCGACTAGTAATCTTTTAAAAAGCATTCAACGGAATACCATCTACAGTTCTTTTCAAGTAAGCATATAAAATTTAAACGATTTTGCCTTTAGTAAGACCCCTATACTGAATCTATTTCCCGTTAGGATATGCTAATTTGTTAGTTTTTTTTTTTTGTAAATTTTTTTAATTTATTCTATTGCTACCTCAATTATTTTGTAGCAATAGAACAATCAACTAGTTGCAAATATTTCTATTGCTACTTATCAAATGTAGCAATAAAATTTATTAATTTGTTTAAGCTACTATCCCATTTGTAAGTTATGTTATATTTAGAACTATTTTTACTGATACTATTTATTATTACTGCTATATTTAAGATTTACTTTTTTATAAGTAGCAAAAGTTTTAAAAACGTATGATTAAAAACAAAACAAATGCTACTGCTACAACTTCAGACAATTGTTTAGAGCAGTAGTTAAAGCAATAATATAATACTTGATAGCTTGATTTTATTTCATATTGCCAAAACAAAATGAAAGTTAGTATGATATCAAAAAAATTAAATTGAAAATATATTTTGTTTTTACACTATTAGATTTAAAATAAAATGAAACTTCAATTTGAAAGAATTCAAAGAAAAAACGTAAATTTTCATTTTGATTCTGTTTTTATGTGAAATTTGTTTCTATTTTTTCTTTGTTTAAATAAAAATAAAACTCAAATAAATCGAAAAATCCAATCGCTTTGAAATTTTTCAAAAAAAAAAAAAATCATACGGTTTTCAATTTTCCATCCGATTTTCAGTAAGTTTTATTACATTTTGTATTAACACTATAATATTTTTAATTTTATCTATTATAGTATGTAGCCAGCTTTAGTGCTTTCTGGATTTCATGACGATTTGTAAATTTTATATTCTTTGAAATTTGTATTAAAAAATAAAATTTTCCTTCTAAAGCCATTTTTCCGCTGGCTTCAAATCTACTAGATTTGCGTAGAGATGTTTCTACTGAGCGTACTCGTTTTTGAGATTCGAATTTTCTAACAAATCGTGTCATAAAACGAAAATATTTTTTAATTAAAGGTTAAAAATGCAACGGTTTACATTGTATAATTTTATTTATTAAATGCCAATAATTTTAAAATTATAATTTATTCGTTTTTATTTTGAAATAAAATGCTACTTGAATGGACGGCCTGGTCGTATATGCTTAACGCAGTCTTCCATAACCAAAACTTGTTTAAAAATACATTTTCGACATGTTTTAAATCAATTCTAGTAGATTAAGTAGATTTGGATTTGTTAAAAATGTAAGGGTTTTAATTAGGTTATCACAGGTTTTTCCGGAAAAAACCCACCAAACGAGCAGTTGGAGCATCCGAACCTGATTTCATCAAAAGTATTGTTGGTCTCCACCAGAAATGAGTTTTAGAGTTTTAATGGTATCCACCAGTATACATATATTTGAGTTTAAATGCAGGTTATATCGTATTTTATGGTCTCACTCTGAGGTAAAACGAAAGCACGCGTTTAATGAAGACAACGCATAAGCGGGAGTAAGAAGTAATTCTGTCGAAAGCCCAGCAACAAGCTCAAGCATTACCGTCCTTAAGACGGTAACCTGAATTACAATTGTCAACAAGATTTGTTCAAAACGTCTCAGTCGAAACAACATACCTACTTAATTGTAACTTTCTAACATTCAAATACATTTTGTAAAAATAAAAAAGTTTTGTGAAGTACCTATATTATTACAAAAAATGTATAACATCAAAACGCATACGACCTTTGACAGCCAATATCTCGGTCATCAAACACGATATTTATATTTTTTTTGCATCGAAGGTTTACACTTTGCTCAAAAACAACTTTCGAGGATTAATTTATATTTAACAGCTAAGTGTTTTAAATAAACAACACCAAAAATGTAGGTTCATTAATTTTCAAATTCAATAGGTATAATAAATATAAAATATTTACATACATACATATGTATGTAGATTTCTTACAATATAATAAAACGTTTTATTTAAAAAATACGAAGCCAATATTTTTTGATTTCGTAGGGTCACTTAGAATCCAATGCAATATTTTAATTATTGCAAAGAAACATTCTATATACCTATGTTCATATAACATATTTTTTTCAAACATGAAAAATATTGTTCCACTCTACATCATAGCGATAACAAACAAACAATAAGGATGACTGTACTTTAAACCTTAACAAACATTTTCACCCCAAACATACGGTAGCCGAGGTGTTTGTTAAAATACATCTTAGATGGATGGAAATATTTTTCAGTACGTTCGTTTGTATGTATCTACACTTTGTATAGATTACTGGGCAACAGGCAAATAAAGTACAATATCATTAATAAAAGCAAAATCTATCAACGAGCCAAAAAGTCAGCTGCTTAACCATGTGTTTTCTCTTATTTGTACGAAGAAACAAAAAAGTGGAATACCATCCGTGACTCAGACTTGAATATGGGCAATGTATATACTTATGTACATACATACATATGTATATACACTGTCACATAAAATGTACTTTTATTGTATACGTACGATGTTTAAAAACGTACAATGCATTTTTAGGAAATTCTCCAGTCCCTCATTTCAACTAGATATGGATAAGACAAAAACTTGTTTCGAGTGGAGAATTTTATGGATATTTACCGAATTCATTTTATGCAAAAAAATAAAACAAAGAAAACATATGTTCTCAAATCAGCAGCTCCAGTATTTTAATTTACAATTAAAAAACAATCACAGTGATATTTGAATTTTTGTAGTTTTTTTTATATAAATCTGAAAGTAAATAACTTAGTTCACTTCTGAGATGGTTGTTTTGTTACTCGGGATTCCATCACTTCATCTGGTAATTCATCGTATCCATTGTTTTATAATAGTTGAAACAAGTCCATCATGTGGGTTATGGTGAAGAGATGCTTCTTCGAGATTTGTTCACAGCGATTCTCAAACATTTAAAAATTGTTAAAATATTTGCTTCATTTTTAGTTATTCGGTTGATTTGATTGTTGGGATAGTATGTCCAAAGTTGAAACTATTAATTCCATGGGTATATTTCGTATGTAAAATTTGAAGATGTGGTAGGGAATATCGATATATGTATGTATACTAGCGAGACCATTGCAATTGGCCCAGCTTGGAATTCAAGGATGGCATTTTTGTCTTCAGAGTTTTGGGGGTTAAATATTAAGTTTTTATTTTAATGAGTCGATTCGGTGAGGTGAAAAAGGGGGGACCTTTAGTTGTTGGGGCATCCTAGTTACGACTCCCTTTTTCTTCACACTCACGTCTCAAGTGACCGCTTTTGCCGCAGCCGTAGCATGTCTTAGCAGTATCCGGACAATTTTTAGAAATGTGTCCAGTGCGGTTGCAC
>NW_025812163.1:0-2316 GCF_022045245.1 Lucilia cuprina
TCTATAGTCTAGTCTATAGTCTAGTCTATAGTCTAGTCTATAGTCTAGTCTATAGTCTAGTCTATAGTCTAGTCTATAGTCTAGTCTATAGTTTAGTCTATAATCTAGCCTATGGTCTATAGTCTAGTCTATAGACTAGTCTGTAGTCTAGTTATAATCTAGTTTATAGTCTAGTCTATAGTCTATATTCTAGTCTATAGTTTAGTATATAGTCTAGGCTATATTCTAGTCTATAGTCTAGCCTAAAGTCTACTTTGTATTCAAGGTCAACAGCTCAATAAGTTTAAAAACTTACGTGTTAAAAATACGTATACTTAATATGTGTAATATCAATAAATCCATAACACGTATACGTACAGGTGTTATTAAAAAAGTAGTACAATTTCTCAATATAAGATTTTATTTATATTTAAAATGACAAAATGCTTGATAAAGTAATTAAATTTTTGCAAGAATTACACAAGTGCAAGACTTTGGGCAAAACTGGGAGGCACGGGACTTTTTTAGTTTTTAATTACGACGTAGTATAAGCATTATATATTTCCATGACTGTAAGTGTAAGCTTTAAAACAGCGCGAATAAGACATTATAATTGCGACAAGAATGGTCCATTGCAGAAATTTGATACTTCAAAAATCTCGAAAAATACGTAGAATATTTAATTAACATAAGTTAATTAAATGTCATCATATTATGTTAAATTTTGCGTAAATATTAAAGTTTTTATCCATATATATACAGAAGAAACTACTAAATACCCCACACAATTAATAATTTTGCAAATATGTTGGTGACATGTAAAAAATATGAAATAAAATAAAATAATATATTATTTATGAGCATACAAACGACTATATAAGAATACAATACAATACAATAAACTAAAAAACACATTAAAACGTACGTTTTTATAGGTAAAAAATATTGTAACCGTTTTATATATCATATGTTTATTATTATATTTTTTATTATTGTTTCCATACTCTACCCCTTTGTAACCCTTTCCTTTGTTGTATGAACTCAAAGTCAAACTAAATAATACTGTATTTTTGTTATATAAAACCGAGCATACTCTTTTGTGAAATCATGTTTTTTTCCATTACTACATCTGTTCTTAAGAAATGTAAACTTCCGCTTTCTCTCCACCCCTCCCGCAGTCATACAATCATTCATACTTTGCACTGAGGACTAGAATTCAATCAAATTCCAATTTATAAAACATTTTTCAAGTGTGAAAATTTAACACGTTCCCGTTAAACGTGATTTGATTTTGGTATGAGAATTTATTTATAACAATGTATGTGAGAATAAACGGACAGGAAGCGGAAAATAAGTGCAAAATACTGTTAGTGAACCTACACACTTATACATATGTTGGTTTTTATATGTATATAACTTTGCTCACATTTCCTATAAGAATTTTACTTATAAAATAACGTGAGTAAAATCTCTTACACTCTCATTTCTTTGCTCTCCTTGTTAATGTTGTTCTTTTAATACTGCTATAAGAAGCAGTTTAAACTACTGTCTCTGTTACTGACACTGCTTTCGCATACAGTCATTGTTACTGTGACATTTTGTCTGTAACAATATTATAGTAAATGATATTGTTATCTGCTTATTTTTGTTGCTGTTGCCATGTTATTTATTGTCAAACTTACTTTACAAATAAAAACGCAGCAACAAAATATACCCAAAAATAAGTAAAATCTTAAGACAGACACATACAGTCAACACTTGCAGGCATGTGACACATACAAGAAAAAACAGAAGTTTAAGAAAAAAACAGCCGTCAAATAAAAACAATGTACGAGTTTAAGGAAATACCGTTAAGTATAAAGTGTTTATTGCTTAATCCTGTGTCAAATCCCATTATCATGTATTTAAAGTTTGTTGAATTTCTTTTGTTATTTTTGTTACTTGTTGTCAATACTTTGGTAAAGCAGTAGAGCTATTCACAGTAATTCAAGTGTAAAATTTGTATAAAGTATTTTTGTAAGTACTTATTACCGTTTAACCAGAAACTTATGTACATACTTATGTAAATTTCTAAAATCAAAAATGTTTCTAGAACGTTTTTTAAGTTGAATCATCTAACATTCCATGCAATTAAAAGCAACATTTCAAATGTTAGAAGAAAAAAAATATGAAAATTATTTCATATTAGTGCCAATCTTCCTTCACAGCAGCACTTCCTTGATATATTAGTAACTTATAGACTAGACTATAGACTAGACTATAGACTAGACTATAGACTAGACTATAGACTAGACTATAGACTAGACTATAGACTAGACTATAGACTAGACTATAGAC
>NW_025812164.1:0-1997 GCF_022045245.1 Lucilia cuprina
ACTATATATATAGACTATAAACTAGACAATGGACTAGGAAATGGACTAGACAATAGACTAAACTTTAGATTAGACTACAAACTAGTCTATAGACTAAACTATAGACTAATAACTAGTCTATATTCCAGACTATAGACTAGTTTTTATAAAATAACACATCCTTGTAAACTTCTCTCGTTAAACAAAAATCTACATGAATGTATGTGTATATAAACACATATGCATGTGTGCATAAACTAAATGAATAAATGTATGTAGATATACATACACACGTATTTATCTACATATATTAATGTTTGTACACACACAAAATCTATTTGTATGTATATTTTACATTTTCCTTACAATACCCAAAATGAAATGTAAGACTTCCTTTACCTGTAAACATAATGAGATATCTGCGTAAATGGTTGTATGTTTGTGTGTGTAGTCGGGCTTATATATGTATGTTTAAATTTGTCTGTTTAAATGCATTTATAACTGCAAGTAAATGAAAACAAACGTCTTGTATTTATTTAGGTGTGTGCTTTACTAAATTAATTACTTCATTTAAAAGGAAAAGCAATACATATATTTTAGTTGTGTACAGCTTCCCTCTCTCACGAGCCCTTTGTATTTCTTAAGACATTTGTAGTAGTGGGAAGTTGCAACCAAAGTACAATATGTATTAAAACAATAAACTATTGGTAGTTAGTTGAAGGTTTTTAAGACTTAAGTAAAATTACAATAATGGAACCAAATATTAAAAGGAAAGTAGTTATATGCAGCAACGTTAAGTCTGCTGATACTCTGCTATAGAAATCTCCTATATAAAAGTAACTTTTAAATTTGTCTAAAAAAGGTTTGTTTTTAGACATCCTTCTATAAAGAACTGTTTTCTAAAAGACTCTTCTATAGAGAAGTACTTTCTTGCTACTTTCCTAAAAAAAAGAATTGGTTCCTTTTTGCTCCTAGTTGGTTCTATGTAATTTAACTGCTTATTGAACTCTTGTCCTTTTTTTTCTTCATTAATTTTTAAAAACAACACAAATAACCATAAAATACCTTTTCATGTGTTTAAAACAGTTTTACGTTTTCTTGCTTAACATCATGCCATAGATATCTTCGTATTTTCAAGATGCTGCCGTTGCTGCAGTTAAGTTCCAAAAAACGTAGCATATTTTCAGGTTCAACTGAATCTTTACTCCTCCTTTTCTTCAGAATTTTAGTAAACAATGATAAAATCCTATATTTTCCCATTTTTAAGATTTTTCACAAGTAATTCTTTTACGAAAGCCAAAAAAACTATGTATATATTTGTATGTAAACAAGAACAATAATAGAAAAGAAATCTTTAACTCTGGTTCATTATATTTTAAAGGATTTGGTAAAACTATTTATTTTAATTTTCTAAAATCGTTTGCTGCATGCTCTACTTTTAGAGATGAAAAATAAAAGTGGTTATTATAGTTAAAATACAAGTTTACTTCTAAATTTAGAGTTTAACCAGCTGAACGTATACTTTATATTTATTCCATTAAGTATTAAGTATACGCCTCGGAATTTCTAGGTAAAAGTAGCATGTTTTTAATTCTTTACTTACCTTAATTTGTTGTTTTATTGTGTTGTTTTATTTTTTTTTTAAATATTTTATTTTATTTTTTGTTTTTCTTCTTGTTTCAAAGCTTTATCTTGGTGCTCTTTAGCAAATTGAATTGTAATAAAAATTTCATTAATATTTGGCCATAACAATGTTACTTAGTGTTTGTTTTTCGTTTAGTATTTTAACTTAATTGCTTTTCAAGTGCTTAAATATGGTTTAGAAAACATGTTTTATGGTAAGGATTTCAGCGTGCTTTTTCTCAAGAAAAAAGATTTCTTAAGAATTTGTATTTAAATATGAAGATGTGATTGTTCAGTTCTAGTTCAGTTCTAGTTCAGTTCTAGTTCAGTTCTAGTTCAGTTCTAGTTCAGTTCTAGTTCAGTTCTAGTTCAGTTCTAGTTCAGTTCTAGTTCAG
>NW_025812165.1:0-1537 GCF_022045245.1 Lucilia cuprina
AGACTATAGACTAGACTATAGACTAGACTATAGACTAGACTATAGACTAGACTATAGACTAGACTATAGACTAGACTATAGACTAGACTATATACTAGACTCTAGACTTGACTGCAGACTAGACTACACTATAGACTAGACTATAGACTTGACGATATACTATAGTTTGGATTACAGACTAGGCAAACAAATACTACATACTATTGCATTATCTAATAGGTACCAACAATTCACACCAATATTTAAAATAACCTCCAATTATCCTTCATGACTTTTTTCTATTTGATAATAAGAATTTTCTTTTTTCTAATAATAATTATATTAAACAAACCCGTCTATCTCTAGTTAAAAATCTCCATAATTTTTCTTTTAATTCCTAATTATAGTTTTGTTTAGGTTTCTATTACATTTTAATTATCTCTTATATTGTTATCGATATTTATTTTATTCACATTTTCTACAATTTTAATTAAATCTATTTGTAGCTCATTAACTGATTTTTTAATTTCAATTTCATTTTGATACTTGTTAATTAATGTTTTGGAAAACTAAGGATTATTTTCGCTCATCCTTGAAATATCTATTCTGCTTAATTACAGATTTAACAAGTATTTAACTAAAAATACAAAAATGGTTCGTTGGTATTTATAGACTTAATTTAATAGCGGTCATTAAATAATCATGCGAAACTTTATACGTTTGCGAGCATTAATGGGCCACATTTGGTATTTCACAAATAAATTGAAATTGTTAAACAAAAAGTAATAAAATATTATTGAAAAAGTAAATGTATGCGCGTGTTTATACATAAACAAATGGTTTGTAGTGAAATATGTACTTCTGTGAAAATAATTGGACTGAAAAGGCATTGAAAAGTGATATTTTATTGTTTAGAATTTTTGTAATTAAAGTTTATTAAGTAGGGAATTTACTGAAATAATAATTGAGTGGTTAATAACAACTAAGTTCACTTAGTTATTTGTATAAAGTGATTTACAGCAAAGGAATGCAGTGATTATCACAAAGAATTACTTCAAACATAAGTTAGAAAGGCCTTGTAACTTTGGTTTCTGTTTACAGATTATAGTTGAGTTCTACACAGAGGGAAAAATAAATATACACGCCTGGTATCAAATTGGCAGGTTGTCAAGTAGATACATACATACGACAACACTATGCAAAGTTAACGTCGCAATATACATTTTATACACATCCGTTGTCTAAAAGGTATCAAACGTTGTAAGCTCACTATTGACAATATATTATGAGATTACCACTTTTTTAACTTTTAGACAAGGGATGTGTATAACATTTAGATTGCCACAACTAATTTTTGCAATGTTGATAAAGTAGCGTTGTCAACATTAAATTGTGTTGTAGTACGTATGCATATATTTCACAACGAATGTTACTAAAAAACAGGTTCTATTTCAGTTCTAGTTCAGATCTAGTTCAGTTCTAGTTCAGTTCTAGTTCTAGTTCAGTTCTAGTTCAGTTCTAGTTCAGTTCTAGTTCAGTTCTAGTTCAGTTCTAGTTC
>NW_025812166.1:0-1461 GCF_022045245.1 Lucilia cuprina
ATCAAGTTATCAAGTTATCAAGTTATCAAGTTATCAAGTTATCAAGTTATCAAGTTATCAAGTTATCAAGTTATCAAGTTATCAAGTTATCAAGTTATCAAGTTATCATGTTATAAAGTTATAAAGTTTGTTTACAACTTTATTAAATTGAATTTCAATTCAAGATTATTAAAAATATTGAACCCATTTTCCTATATAATATTTTGCTAACAATTTTCTTTTATTCAACAACACATTTCTTTAGTTGCAACATGTAGTTGTTGCACAAAATGACAGATTCTTAGTAGTAGTTTTATAAATAATCTTTAAGTTAAGCAGTAAATATCAAGAAGTTTCTCACAAGACTTGACAACATTTTAACAAACTTACTACTGATATCTGTATACACATACTCATACACAAACACTAGCAAATAAACAAACCCTCGCATAAATACAATGCACACTAACAACTAAAAAATAAAAATTATGGATATGTTAGTACCAGTACATGTGTAGGTTTGTGTGCATAAGATACTCCCATATAAATAAACAAACTGTTAACCTCACTACTACTAATGCTAGTTTATCACTACAACTACTAGTATAACAATCTAGCAATACCTTCACTTGCCACTTTTGCAATACATACAGCACACCTGTATTAAACTTACTTGTCTGCTATCGTAAAACCAGTGACATAATGATGAATTGTTGTTATACATAAAGTCATCGTCATCATATGTACATATTTTATTCCTTCCAAGAAAAATTATAAATAGATTGCAAGTAGTTGTTGTTATAGTTAGTTGAAGTGTTTGTTTGTAGTTTTTAGTAGAAGTGGAACATAATTATAATGTGTCACAGTTTAAAGGGTTTAAAATAAGAAAAACACACCTGCACATATACACATGTATTTACCTAACATTTTACATATCTGTGTGTATAAAGTTATAATCTTATAGTTAAACCTAAAATCCAAACTCATATGCTCGACTATATAGTCATCTCAATTTCTAAGAACAACAGTTTCTTTTGTTGTGAATGTATAGAGTTATATATATTTTCATAGTTTAATGAGAAATAAATATGGATAAAAGTACATGCATATATACATACACACATATTGACATAATCTTGCACATACTTACTCATACATATAAATTAGGAGTGTATTAATTTGTGATTCGAATTTTACTAGAACAGAATCTCAGCTGAATTAGTAGTGAACTAGAACAAAACTAGAACTTAATTAGAACATAAATGGAACAGAACTTGAACAGAACTAGAACAGAACTAGAACTGAACTAGAACTGAACTAGAACTGAACTAGAATAGAGCAGAACTAGAACAGAACTAGAACAGAACTAGAACAGAACTAGAACAGAACAGAACAGAACAGAACTAGAACAGAACTAGAACAGAACTAGAACAGAACTAGAACAGAACTAGAACAGAACTAGAACAGAACTAGAACAGAACT
>NW_025812167.1:0-1677 GCF_022045245.1 Lucilia cuprina
GTTCTAGTTCTGTTCTAGTTCTGTTCTAGTTCTGTTCTAGTTCTGTTCTAGTTCTGTTCTAGTTCCGTTCTAGTTCCGTTCTAGTTCTGTTCTAGTTCCGTTCTAGTTATATTCTAGTTCTATTCTAGTTCCGTTCTAGTTCTGTTCTAGTTCTATCTAGTTTTGTTCTAGTTCTATTCTAGTTCTCTCTAGTTTAAATCTGGGTCAGTTCTAATTAAATTCTAGTTCCAGTATTACTAACAATTTTATCTTTAAATCCACAATTTCTTCTTCAAAATGTAAAATTAACTTTTGCAAATTAATAAACTAAATACAAAGTGAAAATTTTAAGCATCTCTTAAAATTATGTACTTATTAACAACTGCTTTGACCAAATTTCTGACACTATTACTAAAACTCCTACACTTCTGGCGCCTGCCATAAATTCTTGTTCCTGTCAAAAAGAAAATTTCCTACGTAAGCTCAAAAAAATCTTGCGAAATCCCATAATTATTCTAATTTTGTAAACAACTGCGCGCTCTTCAACTGCTTTGTAGTTGCTGCAAGAAATTGCAATGCCTTTTATGTTATAAAACAGCAACTGAAAAAAGGACACTCTCCAAATGTAAGTGTGGCATGAAATTTCTTTGTACCAACAGAAGTACAACAACATAAAAATAAAAAACGGAACTAGCGGCAGCTTAAAAACGGAAGTGAACTTAACTGAAAAACTGGAAACTAAAGTAAAGTAATTAAATGAAATTCACATAAAACCCAAAAAGAGAAAAACATTAAATGTTAATTAGTCAAATTTAGAAAAGTGTAAAATAGAAAGAAACAGAAAGAGCACAACACAAAACTAGAATGTGATTTTTACCCACTAGTGGAGGCAGCTGGTTGCAATATTAAATATTCTACTTTAAATCAAAAAGTTAGTACTGGGTTTTAGGAGGGTGCTTTTCGGGGGGTTGTTAGTAAAACAAATGAAACACAACCTCTACATTTACAGTAGAATTAGTTACTGGTGATTGATTTTAATTGTGTCTACAAAAAAGGACAAACTCATATTTAATATGAGTGTTTTTGTTATTAAATAAATTCTATTCTTTTCCAATTGTTTATTTTGTACCTTTTTTAAGTGTTAGTTTAATTACTAAATAATTGTAAGCATTAGAAAGAAAAATAATTAAAATATAAAAGCTGGTATTATAACAAAAAACTGGGTTTTTTTATAAAAAAGGATTAAACTTTTTTGAGTTTTTTGAACCAATTATTGTTTTGTTCATAAACATTTGGTTTTTGCAGATTTCGTAGAATTTTTTTGTTTGTTATGAAGTACAGAACTAGAAAAATACTACAATAGGACTAGAACTAAAACTGGACTAGAACTGAACTAGAACTGAACTAGAACTGAACTAGAACTGAACTAGAACTGAACTAGAACTGAACTAGAACTGAACTAGAACTGAACTAGAACTGAACTAGAACTGAACTAGAACTGAACTATAACTAGAACTGAACCAGAACTGAAATAGAACTAAACTAGAACTGAAATAGAACTGAACTAGAACTGAACTAGAACTAAAACTGAACTAGAACTGAACTAGAACTGAACTAGAACCGAACTAGAACCGAACTAGAACCGAACTAGAACTAAACTAGAACTGAACTAGAACTGAACTAGAACTGAACTAGAAC
>NW_025812168.1:0-2201 GCF_022045245.1 Lucilia cuprina
TAAAGTATAAAGTATAAAGTATAAAGTATAAAGTATAAAGTATAAAGTATAAAGTATAAAGTATAAAGTATAAAGTATAAAGTATAAATTATAAAGTATAAAGTATAAGTATAAGTGGTTGGTTTGGGTCATTGCATACCCCATATGACTAAAATATACAAAAGATCGTTCATCTGAGAAACTAATAGAACTAGCATCTTCGAATTTTGCACGAAGAACTTTAATATTCATCTGAACGTTCTGGCATGGTTTGGAGACTTAGCTTTTAGAGTAGCAAACGCACTATGTCAAATTAAGCACAAACAACTTTGACAGTTATATAATTTTGGTCACCAACATTTTAATGTTGTCCATCTCTTCCTTTCCCCAACCCCAACTATTAGATTTTACCTTTGAATGTGTCATTTGGCCAATATTGGCATATCAATCATTATGGTGGCACAGTGTAGAATGGTACAATATAAATATTGGCATGGGACACTAAATGGCAAGTAACACAAACGTGACTGGATTTAAGACAAAACAAAAGAAACAAGAGAAAAAATCTTATAAGAAAAACAAATAAAAGGCAATTGTTGTAAATGGAACAAAGCTAACACAAGACGCATAAATTGAAAAGCAAACTATGGAAAAGATTGCGAGAAACATAAATCTAACGAAGAGATTTTTCATATTAAAGATTAAGGAAACTATGGTAGTTAAGTTATAGATTTAAAGGAGAGAAACATATAAAACTTTAAAAATGTTTTTTAAATATAATTAAAATTTTTCAACACAACTCCATATATTTTAAACACAATTCCAATTATTTCTTTTTTAATAAAAATTTCGAAAAAAAACCTAAATTGGCAACTGTCTATTTAAAAGGCCACTTACAAAACAATATTGATTTTGGTCAGTAAGACCAGCAGATTAAAATTTATTACCCCATAAAAGGCACAAGAAAAACCTGTTGCAAACTCCTTTAAACAATACCTACACATACACACACACACACTTAATGATGAGTTTGGCACAGCGAAAGAAGATGTTCAAAGCAACAAAACTCATTATATCCACATACAACAGGTTATTGCATGCCACAAACTATGAAGAGGCTCTTCATCAAAATGTTAAAAAAAACATATTTCTTTAAATTTATTTTTTTGGAGTTTTTATACTTCAGTATTATTTAACTTAAACCAGTCATGGGCAGGCTTTCAACTCCAAACTATAAGTGCTTATCTCAAGAAAATTTTAAAAAACTATTAAAAAATAAACTCATTGTCAACATTTCTATCAAATGCTCAAGCAAATCCTTTACTGACTGCTTAAAAATTGCCCATCACTGTCTTCAAATCATGAAAAAGCTGAAGAAGAAAAAAAAAAACTCAATATAAATACTTTGTTATCCTAGTATTATAAACAATTTATTACCAGTTTTGTAAATATAAAATTAAGGAGTGTTTAGTTTATAATAGTGTTTAGTTTTTCCTCCACTATAAAGGAGTGTAACAGTAGGTTTGCAACAAACAACAGTAATAGCAAAAAAATACAGTTTTTCTTCAAATTAAACTTTCAATTACGTGTTAAGTATAAAAGAAGGTAAGTAATACAATATTTTAGCAAACAAAAAAAAAAACGATAAAACAACATCAACCAAATATATGGTCAAATGATGTAATAAGTTACAAGTAACAAACAACAGCAACAAATAAAAAAAATTCACATAAAATATGGCCTAAACCAAGATTCACCTACATTTATGAATAATGTCTAATAATCAACAGTTATTAGGGGCTTTAAGGGAAAATATTCCAATAAGAAATATTAAACATTAGCAAATTAAACAATCTAGTACATACTATAGACTAGACTATAGACTAGACCATATACTAGACTACAAACTACACTATCTATTCTACATTCTAGTCTATAGGCTTGCATACAGTCTAGCCTATTGTCCAGTCTAAAGTCTAGTCTGTAGACTAGTCTATAGTTAAGTCTATAGTTTATAGTATTGTCTAGTCTATAGTCTGCTTTATTGCCTATAGTTAAGTAGTGTAGTCTTTAGTCTAGTATATAGTCTATAGTCTGTATTACTGTTTATTGTTTATAGTCTAGTCTATAGTCTAGTCTATAGTCTAGTCTATAGTCTAGTCAATAGTCTAGTCAATAGTCTAGTCTATAGTCTAGTCTATAGTCTAGTCTATAGTCTAGTC
>NW_025812169.1:0-1241 GCF_022045245.1 Lucilia cuprina
AGTCTATAGTCTAGTCTATAGTCTAGTCTATAGTCTAGTCTATAGTCTAGTCTATAGTCTAGTCTATAGTCTATAGTCTAGTCTATAGTCTAGTCTATAGTCTAGTCTATAGTTTAGTCTATGGAATAGTCTATAGTGTAGACTATTGTCCTGTTTGTAGTCTTCTAATCCTTAGTCTAAGCATTTTACTTTTTTAAATAACATTTTTTGCTAAAAAGTTTATCTTTTTTGGCGTCAATCATTTAAATGAAAAAAAAAATTAATTTAAAATTAAAACTTACCACTGTTCGTTCTATTGCCATCCATTTTGACATATTTTACCACAATCTGTGATTTTGTCATTTTATAGTCTGACTTCTACAAACGAAACCCCTTTTTAAACTCTAACTAAAAATTTTCCGCTCAGATTAAAATGAAACATATGAAATATTGTAATATGCCTGTTTTGATAAATCAATCAATTTATTTTTTTTCTTCACATTTTTATTTATAAAATTTAATGCAATACTACATATTTCAATTTATTTTTGTGAGGTTTTTTCTTACAGGAATCTGCTACAAAATAACAATTACATTTGGCAAAAAGAAAACACACACACACATAGTTACTCACATTGAAAAATAAGCGTTAAAAAACAAGCTATTATTTCATATGTAGTAAATATTGGTATGGTGTTGGGGGCTAAAGAGCGTATCATTGGTGAAGGGAAGAAGGTTGCTTGTTTAACAATATAAGTTTGTTAGTGTATTTGTGTGGGTTTTGATGGTTGAGCATATTGGCTTAGTTTTATGGTTTAATATATAAATTTTTTATAAACATACACATGCCTGCACAGCAAAAATACTACAGTATTGTTATTTTGCAATGTTCAAATGAATGACTGTTTAACTAGAGTGTATATGTGTAGTTGGGTGGTAGTTTGGGTGTTAAAGTTTTACAATATGTTAGGAATCTGGGGAGGAAAAAGAGCTGTTATATATAAATCTATCTGGTTTGTAGTATATAGTCTATTCTATAATCTAGTCTATAGTCTAGTTTATAGTCTAGTCTACAATCTAGTTTATACTCTAGTTTATAGTCTAGTCTTTAGTCTAGTCTCTAGTCTAGTCTATAGTGTAGTCTATAGTCCAGTCTATAATCTAGACTAGACTATAGACTAGACTATAGACTAGACTATAGACTAGACTATAGACTAGACTATAGACTAGACTATAGACTAGACTATAGACTAGACTATAGA
>NW_025812170.1:0-2141 GCF_022045245.1 Lucilia cuprina
AGTTCTGTTCTAGTTCTGTTCTAGTTCTGTTCTAGTTCTGTTCTAGTTCTGTTCTAGTTCTGTTCTAGTTCTGTTCTAGTTCTGTTCCAGTTCTGTTCTAGTTCTGTTATAATTTTGTTCTGCTGCTAGTTCTGGTCGAGGTTTGGCTTAATTCTAGTTTGAAAATCCTCCGTATATCACCCTAATATAAAGGATTTCTGTCTGTTTTTGTGAAAAGATTGGAAACTATAATATATATAACACTAACACGAATTTCAAATGTTACATTTCAAGCTGGTTTTATACAAAAATGAATGAGTATTTGTGAAAGGAGAAAACTTGTGAAAATAAAATATGAAAAATACATATGTTAGCAACGAATTCGCAGAGCTCTTCTAACAAGGATTCCAGTAAAATTAATAATATCAATAATAGTTAAGAAATTCATTGGAACGTATAAAGCTGTGTTCAGTCTTCATGGGGTCTTCTTAGTTTAAACCAATTGATTTCAATTCACTTTACACCTATGCATATGCCGCTGTATATTTAAACAAAGCATCCAGAAATATATGCTACACTTTTGCCTAACAGCAACTAAGGCCATTTTGTAATGCTGGCAAAACATCGTCAACATTCTAGCAAGAGTGCAATATTGTTGCAATGTCTAACAAATAGAAAATAATAAAACAAAAATAAGGAAGACAAAAAAAATCAGCACACAAATATCCGCCTCCCCACAAAAATTCACTTACTCAGTCATTTATTTGTACATACTTTCATGAATGCATGCATGACGTTGTCAGTTAGACTTTTAGTCAAAATGTCAGTCAATCTTTTAAGTGGAACACGCCAAATTCAATAGAGTAATGTCAGGTTATTTTGGCTTTAAGACAGGCAGAGACTGGCTTATTACAAGGTTGCTGCTGCTGCTATCCTAACAAGTAATCATACCAGCTATTCTACTTTTGCTGCTACTGCTGTAGCTGTAACAGTTATTGTTGTTTACTAAGAGGTAGTTTAAACAATAAAAAACTGCCTATATTTAGTCTAAATTTTCTTTGGACTCTACTATTTCGGTATTTTCCTTTTGGTTGTGATATGTTTTATTTATATGCCACACCAATATAATAAAGGTAACTGGGGTGTTTGTTAGAATGGCAGCTTTAGTAATCTGTTAATAGAAACATTAACGAGTTTCAACGTAATGATTTTAAAACATGCAATTTTTTATTGTAATATTGAGCAGTAGTTGGTTGATAGTAAGTGGCAACACAAAAACCAAACAAAACAAAACAAGTCAAAGGAATTTATTTGCTTGCAACATGTTATTGTTATTTGAGGATTTCTTTTTTCCTCACAGATTTTTGTTAAGAATTCATAAAGCAAAAAATCTTATTAATTAAAAGATTTTTAGTATAATTAGTTAGAAAAAAACTAAAGTATACTTTTGGGTGACATGCTTTGTAAATATTTCTAGCCTAACAAACAGCTCGAAAAATGGCAAACTTTATTTCAACCTCTTTTAATAACAATAATTTATTCAGTTTGCAATAACTAGCACACATATTATTATATACTTTTTAATGACTTTAACTTATTTGCTGCTCTTAAACCACACAAAAATTTGCAACACATGTTGCTACAAAACCATTGGAAATAAAGAAAAATCTGCCATGACAAAAATCCTTGAAAAAAGCAACAATTGCTTTATGAACAGTGCAGAAAAAAAATTGTAGGAAAAAGAATGAACAAAATAATTTATAACATATTTTACATTAACCACTTAAACCAGCATCACCATCATCGCCACTACACCACGACTAGAACAGCTCTGTTAGGACACCAGCAAATGCTGGTATTAAAACTATGACAATTAAGAGGGATTTAAATTTAGAAAAATGGATAGTGCAAGAGATACATAAAAATTTAAAAGTAGAGCATTTTAAAAATTAAAGAAAATTATATGTGTTATTGCTACAATAATAAATTCTCTTATTTTCTTTGAAAATATTTGCAACTCGTCTATTCAAAGGAACTAGAGCAGAACCAGAACAAACTAGAATAGAACTAGAACAGAACTAGAACAGAACTAAAACAGAACTAGAACAGAACTAGAACAGAACTAGAACAGAACTAGAACAGAACTAGAACAGAACTAGAAC
>NW_025812171.1:0-1363 GCF_022045245.1 Lucilia cuprina
TCTAGTTCAGTTCTAGTTCAGTTCTAGTTCAGTTCTAGTTCAGTTCTAGTTCAGTTCTAGTTCAGTTCTAGTTCAGTTTTAGTTCCGTTCTAGTTCAGTTCTAGTTCATTTTTAGTTCAGCTCTAGTTTTCAAAAATTGTATAGGAAATGGTGTATTTTGGTTGGTGGTTATCTAAATTGCGAATGATAATCAAAAAAGAAACGCAGAATGAAAGACAAGGTGGTTTTTTGCTTTAAAAATAGAACTAATTGTTAATATAGGGTAATTTATTTATTTTTAAAACGTCAATATAGTTAAAACCCCATAACAAAACAATGACCATATTAAGCGTAAGAAAAGTATGTGAACTTTATTCTTTTGTTCTTTTTTACAAACAAATCATTCAACCTTTATAAATCAAAAAGCAGACAAAAACAGATAAATGAACTTATATTTTTCTTTCTGTTTTTGTTTTTTTGCTTGAACTCAGGTGATTTTTAAAATTTCACCTGGTAAACAGAATAAAAAAAAAACAACAACAACAAAAACAAACAAGCAATAAAACAACAATAATATGGTACACAAAAAAATGTATTACTATCTTATCTTGAAAAAAACATGAAAGCTTGTTCACTTCCCTTGCAAAAATTCCCTGTAAAAATTTGAAATAAATTAGTTTGAAAAAGATATGAGATACGGACCCCAACACATACATACATAAAGTAGTATTTGTTAAGAGAGCAGAAAATAAGCAAAATGTTATTATCATGTTAACAATTGAGAGCCAACTTATTGAATATATATTTTTTAACTATTTCTCTTTGTTATTGAATAATTCTTGTCTTTGTATTTGTTTGCAAAATCAATGACTATGAGAATCAAAATGACGGAAAAAAATTATATTTTAGTCAATAAGACCCAGGAATGTTAGAGATTAATAACTAGAACTCAGGGGCCGGTCGAAATATCTAATATATAATATCTTCTCAATAGCCTTGACTAAAGTCTAGACTATTGTATTAGCAATTATGTTTTAGGAGTCAGTCAAAATTTTTAATAAAGATTTCAATCGATAATGATGTATAAATTAAAATCTACTTACTAGCCTTGACTGAAGTCTAGTTCTAGTTCAATTCTAGTTCAGTTCTAGTTCAGTTCTAGTTCAGTTCTAGTTCAGTTCTAGTTCAGTTCTAGTTCAGTTCTAGTTCAGTTTTAGTTCAGTTCCAGTTCAGTTCTAGTTCTAGTTCAGTTCTAGTTCAGCTCTAGTTCAGTTCCAGTTCAGTTGTAGTTCAGTTCTAGTTCAGTTCTAATTCAGTTCTAGTTCAGTTCTAGTTCAGTTCTAGTTCAGTTCTAGTTCAGTTCTAGTTCAGTTCTAGTTCAGTT
>NW_025812172.1:0-1980 GCF_022045245.1 Lucilia cuprina
GAACTAGAACTGAACTAGAACTGAACTAGAACTGAACTAGAACTGAACTAGAACTGAACTAGAACTGAACTAGGACTGAACTAGAACTGAACTAGAACTGAACTTGAATTGAACTAGAACTAAACTAGATCTGAACGTGTAAAAAACAGAAATTGAACTATATAAGTTTAAAGAAACTATAAAATTTTCTTTTCTTAAAATGTTTGATGCAGTATTTTTGATATTAGTTTAACCACAAAATATCTTAGAGTGTTGAGCAATAAACTGCTACACCTTTAAAATCACTAGCATTCAGTAGTAAACATTTACTCTAGTAAATTACCTACACATAATTTATATTGTGTATACAAATGTATGTGTGTACATAAAAGTAAATTGTTTTTTCATATGTACTTACACATACATATAAACAAAATCATTCAAACAATTATGTTTATGTTTGTTATATGCAACACTTAGTATGTATGTCACTGAATATATGTAAAACAATTGTAGTAAAAATCGGTAGCAACTGCAACAGAAAAGCAATCATGACCCCAGGTGATATTTGTGTAATCGTTCTGTTACAAATCACAATACATTTTGTTTCACATAAAAACATGAACTCGCGTTGTTGCACAGTTGTCGTAACAAATTGATGTGTAACCAAAAAAAAAACTCACAGCACATAAAAACAATAATTACAGAAAACTCATACAGAGGAGAAGAATTAAAAATGAAAATCACAAAAAATCCCTTGCTGTTATGTATTGTAGATATATGTATGTATATGTAAAGTAGTTGTCATGGCAGTTCATAGTTTAAAAATGACTATATGACTTTATTTTTTATTAACAATTACAATTTTATATGTTGTAGTTTTACTCCCAGAATACTATTTGTAGAGCATGTCATGTTACAATTATCACTGAATACATTTAGTTTTTTTATTGAAAAAAAAACAGGTGAAATAAAAAATTGAGCCAAATTATTTGTAACAATAATTGTACGAATGTATTTTTTGTTCTAAATAGTACAACTTTGATTTCTTTTGCGATTAAACAAGGAATCAAACAAAATATTTTACAAAGACTAAATTTTAAATAAAGTTTTCCCCTCATAAAGTTATGGAAACCAGTTTAATAATGATAATTTAATGTTCGAACTAATTATTTTACAAACTTTTCTTACTAATCCTCGTAACTTTTTTCACTTTATTCCAATTACAATGAACTATACAAACGAAATTTTAAGAAAATTGTGGACATTGTCGTTAATATTTTGTTGGAAGCAATTGTAATGAAGTATCACATTTTTTCTTTACCTAATCCAACTATTGTCATTTGTGATTGGTAACGCTGGCAAATGCTTCACTAACTATTTGTATATTTGCTATACATGCAAGTACCTACTACTAGTACTTGGCTATGTATAGTAGTAGTTCTATTGTATAATAACGTGATATTGTATTGTATTACCAATTAAGAATGTATTTTTTCTTTTATATTTTATAAATTTTCTTTTGTTTTTATTTCTTTGCTACACTTTTATTATTGTTAAGCACTTAATTAAAAGGAGAAAATCTAGTTAAATGTAAGAATACACAAAATGAATACGGAAACAACTAATAGCAAAAACTTCAGTAGAATTGTATTATTTTAATTAAGAAAATTTTGTATTTTAACAATTCCATTTGTACTCTGCAGTGTATAGTTACATAAATGCATGGAATTTTTTCCAACAATTTCATTTGTCGTCTTATATGATTTGCCATAGGGTATGATGAGGGTACTGTGTTTGTCATGCAGTAGGCAACAGAAAATAACTAAATCAGAATATCGTCATATTTGAACTAAAACTGAACTTGAAGTGCACTAGAACTGAACTAGAACTGAACTGAACTGAACTAGAACTGAACTA
Organism: Lucilia cuprina; assembly: GCF_022045245.1. Lineage (NCBI taxonomy): Eukaryota > Metazoa > Arthropoda > Insecta > Diptera > Calliphoridae > Lucilia > Lucilia cuprina. Next base: position 1,900 of record NW_025812172.1, read on the forward strand.
GAACTGAACTAGAACTGAACTAGAACTGAACTAGAACTGAACTAGAACTGAACCAGAACTGAACTAGAACTGAACTAGAAC
>NW_025812173.1:0-1955 GCF_022045245.1 Lucilia cuprina
TAGTCATAGTCTAGTCATAGTCTAGTCATAGTCTAGTCATAGTCTAGTCATAGTCTAGTCATAGTCTAGTCATAGTCTAGTCATAGTCTAGTCAAAGTCTAGTCATAGCTTTGTCTTGTCAAAGTATTTCATAGTCTTGTCATAGTCTGGTTATAGTATTGTTATAGTCTTGTCATAGTCCATTCATAGGCTAGTCATACTCTATAATCTTATCCCGAGTATCGTACAAAGTGTAGTAAGTACATAGTTATATTGTTAAGTCTATAATCTTGTTCGTTGACGAGACCATAACCAAGTCCATTGTTAGGTACAAAGTCCTTTACTTTTGGCATCAACCCATATATACTTCCTATGCCTGCATATATTACATAAACATATTTATGTAGAACATAACTGTGTATATGAAGTTGTTTATATTTGTATGATTGTGTCTTTGTCAGTTTATGTATGTATTTGAATTTTTGTTGATTTTCAACTGAAGTGTGTTGAAAATGTAACTAAAATTTCTATCAAGTTGCAATTGTTGTTGATGTTGGTATTATTGGCTGCTGCTATACATATTGTGTGACTGCAGACATTTCTATACAACACAAATATTAATAGAACATAAATTGTAAAACCGAAAACTGTATAGTACCAGTTTGAGAGCATGACCAGGCATGTCAATGGCTTTTTACATAACAAACTGTAGCACAGATCAGATGAAAAGCAGAGGTTTGGGAATGAAAAACTACATTTTTTCAAATATCAACTTTGATGTTCTAGATTTGCTCCCTCTCTTTTTCTACATCACTGCTTAAGAGTTTATATATTGGCAAATATTCATCTGTCCAATATCAGCTAGTCATGTAGATGTGATTTTCATTTTTTTTGTTCATTTATTATCGAAAAACACAAGCTACTTAACAAAATTTCTGACCAAACATTAAGGGGAGGTGAGGTTGTGAGGTTTAAAGCAAAAACCAAAAATCACAAAACTCAAAATGTTTTGAATCACATAATGATGATGTTGTTATGTCGAAAAGATCATGATGTTGTAGCTACTAACGCTGATGACTTTTCACAAGGTATGTAAAGTATGTATGTAGTTAGGAAATGTATGAATTTAACTTTACAAATCAATTAAGTATTAGTACGAACTACAAGTAGGAGTGTTAAAGAAAGAGTATGAAGCAAAAAAAAAATAAATTGTTACAGAAAAAATGCTACAACAAAACCACTTCGAAAGATTTTGCTATGTTCATTGCAAACCATGTACATTTCCAACTGGTCAATAACTGTTCATTCATTTTTAGTACTATCAGTGGTAAAATGAGTAGCTGCTGACTACTTCATCATCAACAACATTCCTGGTAACTAGAGAAATTTTTGGTTTCCTTTTTTATATTTTTTTTATTAAGTGTCATCGAAGTTAGCAATTTTCTAAATGTTACACAACTTCGCATTTCATTTAGTAAATCATGGATTTTGTTTTCTTCTTTTGATTTTTAGTAATTTGTTTATTTTTGATTTTCTCTTTCCTTGCAAACTTAAGTACAAAAACAGTTTGATGCACTTTGTCTCCGAAGTTTCTTTTATTTTTTGTTTAGAAGTCAGCCATTGAAGTCAAACCAAATGAATGGCAAACCACAAACACACTTGACATTGACTTGAAATTTAAATTAACTCAAATGTTTGCAAAGAAATGCAAAAATTGGTAAAAGCACACAAAAACGAAGACATATACATACATATATATGTATTTGGCAGTAAGACACTTATGAAATTAAGATAAACATTCAAGTTATTAACGTATAGAAACATATTGAATTTTAAACTAAAGCAAGAATTTAAAACTATTAACGCCTATCTAGTCATAGTCTAGTCATAGTCTAGTCATAGTCTAGTCATAGTCTAGTCATAGTCTAGTCATAGTCTAGTCATAGTCTAGTCATAGTCTAGTCATAGTCTAGTCA
>NW_025812174.1:0-1170 GCF_022045245.1 Lucilia cuprina
TTCTAGTTCAGTTCTAGTTCAGTTCTAGTTCAGTTCTAGTTCAGTTCTAGTTCAGTTCTAGTTCAGTTCTAGTTCAGTTCTAGTTCAGTTCTAGTTCAGTTCTGATGAACGCTTCATTTGTCTGTTACCACAAAAATATACATAAATAATGTTTTTGTCAATTTATGTAATGTTTAATTAAAATACAATAAATTGATTTCAAAATCACAAAATTTATTACAATTATTTTAAATTTAAATGTAATGAAGTAAAAAAGATGTTGCACAAAAACCGAATAAATTAATAAATAAAAACACTTATACGCTCTAGGGTCTCATATAATAAATATTTATATTTTTTAATATTAATTTTATTTTCTGGTGTGTGTGTTTGTGATTGTGTTTATATGTGTTTTTAACATAAATTATAAATGACTTTTTAATATGTTTATATTTGCATTTTTCATGGTGTAGGTGTGAGTATGAATGTATATGATTTTCACATTTTTAAAATGCAAAAAATAAAAACTCTATGAGTTTGTGTATTTTGTGGCATGTTAGCCATTCAAAATTCAATTAGTTTTTCATTACACCTGTCTCTCCATGCCACTTAATTAAAAAAAAATAAAACTGCAAAAACACAAAAACTTTATAGCTGTGTGGTTTTTTACCTCCACTACCGTTCATAATAAATAAAATTAATTAACATTATTAACACTACCTCAATAAATTTTGTAAAAAAATACGAAAACAAGGACAAATAAATAACAAACATGCCAGTTATGATTAAAAACAGAACCTGTTTTTTGAAAACTAAATAATATTGTCAAGTTAATGTTTCCCTAATGAATTTTTATTGAATTATACAGTTTTTTTGTTTATTCTACGAATTGTCATGCATACATGTCCTATAAAGGTATCATACTTCGAAACGAATTATTTGTTTGATTGTAATATTTTGGCATTTCGTAAAATATCAGAATTAAGCGTTTTATTAAAGTCTGCACTGAAATATGAAATTTAAAGTTGTTTACAAAACTTAGGTGAACAACGTTTAGTTTTTGCCCAGTTTCAGTTCTGTTTCAGTTTAGTTCTAGTTCAGTTCTAGTTAAGTTTTAGTTCAGTTCTAGTTCAGTTCTAGTTCAGTTCTAGTTCAGTTCTAGTTCAGTTCTAGTTCAGTTCTAGTTCAGTT
>NW_025812175.1:0-1341 GCF_022045245.1 Lucilia cuprina
TTCTGTTCTAGTTCTGTTCTAGTTCTGTTCTAGTTCTGTTCTAGTTCTGTTCTAGTTCTGTTCTAGTTCTGTTGTAGTTCTGTTGTAGTTCTGTTCTAGTTCTGTTCTCGTTCTGTTCTAGTTCGAATTTTGTATGAATTAATACCTTTTAATCTTTTGCAGAATAATTTTGTTATAAAACATAATATCTAGCAAGATACAAAGAATTGTTCATGTTTATATTATTCTTTAGTGGTAAAAAAGTTGTCAAACACATACATGAATATATATGTATGTATGTACATATGAATGTAGTTTTTAGACCGACATCATATAGATACTTAGACATGACACACTCATATGTAGTGTACTCTCTCTAAAAAACAAGAGAAATAATGTTTATTATAGATGTTGTTGACATTTGGTTGTGACTACAAATGACTCTTTAATAAGGCCAATACAACTACAGCAAAAACCTCAACATTTAGTTACATCTTGAAAATACACACACATAGTCACTTCTAAATACTATCACAATTTTGAAAGGACATCCTCATCAACAACATTTTATGTTCATGTGTTTCTTCCTCCTGTTTGTTTGTATGTCCTTATAAAGGTTATTTTCTTACATTTAAACTTACTATACGTTTATGTGTATTTAGTTAGAATACTTAAAGAAAATTATAGAGGCGTGTTTGTTTGTTAGTTGCTGTTATGTTTTGGTTGCAGAAAATTATATTTTCAAATGTTAAGGAATATGTCAACTGATTTAAGGTTGATGAGGCTAAAGATGTCTGTCTAATAAGATGATGATGATGCTTTCCTTCTCTCTTGTCAAATGATGTTAATGAGTGTTGAAGGATATGATGATGGTTTCCTTTTCTATTTGTAAGATTTTGATTATCATTATGGTGAGTTAATGAGATAAACTATACATTAGGGTGAACTTCTTATAAAAGTTTTTAAAGTGTTTTCAAACTTTAAGAATGCAGCATTAGGGGTAAACTAAATTGTTGAACCACCCTAATTTACAACATATTTGTTTACGTTTTATATAAGATTTAGAATAATATGTTTGTTTTATTTTGCTGGAAAATTAAGATTAATTGTTTAAGATGTAACATTCGAAACATAACTAAATAGGTGACAAATTTTGTATGATTATGTTAATATTTATGGTAGAATATTAATAAGTATATTTTTATTCTAAAAAGAAGTAAATTTTCAAATTAAATGCTTCTATTTAGGCATAATTTCAGTTCTAGTTTTGTTCTAGTTTAGTTCTAGTTCAGTTCTAGTTCAGTTCTAGTTCAGTTCTAGTTCAGTTCTAGTTCAGTTCTAGTTCAGTTCTAGTTCAGTTCT
>NW_025812176.1:0-1011 GCF_022045245.1 Lucilia cuprina
TTTGACAGTTTTCATGCTATGACAGTCATTTATGCATCATTTTAAAGCATTATGATTGCACTTTAATTTGGTATATCATTTGTGGCATAATGTGTGTTTTTACAAATTGGTCAATTTGATAGATCGGTAGAATTGTTGTTCTATGTTTAAAAACGCTGTGATTTGAGGTTCCGATAAGGTTGTGAATAACATTGACAGTTTTCACGCTATGACAGTCATTTATGCATCATTTTAAAGCATTATGATTGCACTTTAATATGGTATATCATTTGTAGCATAATGTGTATTTTTAGAAATTATTCAATTTGATAGATCGGTATAATTATTGTTCTATGTATAATAAACGCAGTAATCTGAGGTTCCGCTATGGTTGCAATTAACTTTGGCAGTTTTCGTGCTAGGACAGTCGTTTATGCACCATTTTAAAGCATTAAAATTGCCATTTGTTTTGGTATATAATTTATTGCATAATGTATTTTTAGAAAATGGACAGTTGGATAGATCGGTAGAATTATTTTCCCAGACTTAAAAAGGCGGTAATTTGAAGTTCCGATATGGTTGTGAATAACTTTGACAGTTTTTATGCTATGACAGTCATTTATGCATCATTTTAAAGCAATATGATTGCACTTTAATTGGTATATCATTTGTGGGATAATGTGTTTTTCTAAAAAATGGTCAATTTGAAGGATCGGTAGAATTGTTGTTCTATGTTTAAAAACGCTGTGATTTGAGGTTCCGATATGGTTGCAAATAACTTTGACAGTTTTCATGCCAGGACAATCGTTTATGCATCATTTTAAAGCATTACAGTTGCATTTTGTTTTGGTGTACAATTTGTGGCATAATGACTTTAAAAAAATGGATTGATCGGTATATTTATTGGTACAGGTTTGGAAATGTTGTAATTTAAGGCTCCGATATGGTTGCAAATATCTTTTATAGTTTTCATGTTATAGCAGTGGTTTATATATCTTTTTATTGCATTATAGTTGCCATTTGTTTTGGTAT
>NW_025812177.1:0-1610 GCF_022045245.1 Lucilia cuprina
TCTAGTTCTGTTCTAGTTCTGTTCTAGTTCTGTTCTAGTTCTGTTCTAGTTCTGTTCTAGTTCTGTTCTAGTTCTGTTCTAGTTCTGTTCTAGTTCTGTTCTAGTAATCTTCCAGTTGTGCTCCTTTTTCGACTCATTCATATTTACTTTTTCTTGTAGGATATTTCCAACACAACGAATACCTCTTTCTGGTATTTAGCACTTGAAATACAAACATAAGTATTTTTATACGCACTGACACTTACATTCTTAGAGTAAAACAATAATTTACATACAAATACAGATGTGCTGACATTGGAATGTGTGTCAATAGTCTGATAGAAAACAAACTAAAAATATAATAATTCCTGAGTGAGGATATTGAAGGACATGTTCGCATGTGGAATCATTTATGCATAAAAAACAATATTGACAAGAAAATCTGTTAAAAATTGTGCTTAAAGAGAAAAGAAGAAAATAAGTGTAAAATGAGAGATTTATTTAAGAATTCAAATCTAAAAATTGTGGAATGAACTTCAGCCTTTTAAAATATAACAATGTAACATATTTCTTTGCAAGTATAGTCTTGAGTGTCTAATTAAGATGTCAAATTTCTACACTTTGTCCTTTGGCATTCAATAGGCTGGACATTCTGAATGATATTTCAACACTTGTCCTAAAAGGTCTAGACAAAGTCTTATGAATAGCTTTCAAACACATAGTTTTATATTGAGATTTTTTGTTACGTATGTCATATGCATATTTTGAAAATTCCTACCAACCGCCTCCTTTGACTTTTTAACTAATTAACTGAAATAAAATAAAAGAGATATTAATCATCATACAAATTATGCCCTTAAGTCAGTATAAAAATATTGTACCCCAATATCATTTTAACAAATTGCAAATTCTTTAAAACAATTTTCTCTTGAATTCATCATCATCATTATAATTTTTGACTGTATGTGTTTCCGTTACGTTTCTTTCGGAAATAATCAAAAGAATCCTTTTCATATGAGTTTCATAAATACATTTTAGGGAAAAGAAAATATATTCAACATATGTACGTAACTTTTGTCGGGGTGAAAAATAATGAAATTATCACAAACATATGTGTATGTTTAATGTGTCATTAAGTAAATGTTAAAAGTTTAATTTGCAAATTAATTTAAAATGTTTCATGGAATTATGAGCAGAATGGTATGGAATTTACTGTGAAGAGTAAATTTAGAAAAGCTTTAAATAACTGCAATGGTGTTTCTGACAACAGTTCTAGATCAGTTCAAGTTCTTTTCTAGAACTGTACTAGTTCTATTCTAGTTCTTTTTTAGTTCTGTTCTAGTTCTGTTCAAATTCTGTTTAAGTTCCGTTCAATTTTCGTTCTATTTCTGTTCTGTTGTAATTCTGTTCTAGTTCTGCTCTAGTTCTGTTCTAGTTCTGCCCTAGTTTTGTTCTAGTTCTGCCCTCGCTCTGTTCTAGTTCTGTTCTAGTTCTGTTCTAGTTCCGTTCAAGTTCTGTTTTATTTCTGTTTTAATTCTGTTCTAGTTCTGTTCTAGTTCTGTTCTAGTTCTGTTCTAGTTCTGTTCTAGTTCTGTTCTAGTTCTGTTCTAGTTCTGTTCTAGTTCTGTTCT
>NW_025812178.1:0-2044 GCF_022045245.1 Lucilia cuprina
GACACTTTTTCTATGGAAAAAGTCTCTTCCATGAAGACACTTTTTCTATGGAAAAAGTCTCTTCCATGAAGACACTTTTTCTATGGAAAAAGTCTCTTCCATGAAGACACTTTTTCTATGGAAAAAGTCTCTTCCATGAAGACTCTTTTTCTATGGAAAAAGTCTCTTCCATGAAGACTCTTTTTCTATGGAAAAAGTCTCTTCCATGAAGGCACTTTTTCTATGGAAAAAGTCTCTTCCATGAAGTAACTTTTTCTATGGAAAAAGTCTCTTCCATGAAGACACTTTTAGAAAAAACCCACTTTCACGAAGACATTTTTTCTATAGAAAGAAACTTCGTCCTTGGAAAAATTCTCTTTCGTGTAGACATTTTTTAAAGGAAAAAAACTTTTAAAATAGCAAGTCTTTACTGCTGACAAATTCAGTCTTTTGCTAACAAAAACCTGTCAAATTGTTTAAATCTATAGCATAAGTTTAAGGCTTCACTTAAAGAACAAAAAAAAACACACACTTTCAGTTTTGTTCAATATTTCTTTATTTTTTGTTAATTTTTCGTTAAAAAATAAGTATATTTTACGCCTTAGGCAGAAATTTAATATTCATTTTCCTTTTTGTGTTTTTGTTGTTGTTCTCTCAGCTCGTAATACAAGGATTTATAGTCTACATTTTCACTCACTTATATATATATTTTGCAAAGAAACAAAAAAAAAAAACACGAGAAAAAAAGCTGCTGTTTTTTATGTTTATTTGCCAACGCATTAGAGAATATTAAGTTTTCAGGGCATACTTTTAAGCGGTTAACGAAAAAAAACTAAGTCTAGTATATATAGAGAAAATGAAGAAAATATTTGCAATGTTGAGGGAGTGTAAAATAAAAATTGTTTATAGAAAAAGCAAACACCTGTTAATAATTGATATATAAAAGAGAATGAAATACAATAATATGACTATATTATGTCGGCAAAGAACGTTAAAAAATCATAAAAGTAATAAACAGAAGATGAGGTTTTTTATTTTCATGCAGAATTGAATATAAAAAAACGACAATAATTGGCAGGAAAACAAGAAATCCACCCCAAAAAAAGTATATATATATAAAATTTAAATATTTATTTAAAGTAAACAATCAGTGAAATGTAAGATAAAAACAACTTGACAACTGAATTTTACATTTGATATTCTGCTTTAAATTGAATTTTGTCCCTTTGACATTGTTTAAATATTTTTGTAAATTTTACTTAATAAAACTTAAATAAAAATTTAGTTTTTTATAGTTAAATTATCTACTTGCTCCTTTAAACAAATTACTACATACATATTTCCCACATTCCTGTACATTTTCAAAATAAGATTGACATGCCTAAAATTATACTTTAAACAATGAATGGTGTGCTTTTAACTTCATTTGCTTGCAAAAAAAAAAAAAACAGAAAAAACGAACAGAAATATTTCATAAATAACTAACAAGTTTTCTATGTTGTTGTTTTTTATTATTTGTTTTTTTTTATTTTTCATTTTCTATTTATAATAGTTTTCAAGTTAGAAAGACAGCTTGACATTTCTGTTGAAAGTTTTATTAGTTTAGATTATTGTTGATAGTTTTTAATACATATACACAGCTTATAAACAAACTCCCCCTTGAAGGTATGCTTTAGTATTTGTCATGTGTAGAATATTTTTTTTAATATTTGTAAATAGCAAGGGTTGAAATTAATCAAATAATTTTTATGAGAATATATTGAATGAGGAAGATTAAACACATTTCTTATATACCTTGAATATATGTAAATATAATTATAACTAAAAAATGAGGAATTGTAGTATTCATTTCAGGCCAAAAGTATGCAACAGAATTTAATATTATCTATCGGTAGCTTTAATGGTTCAGCTCTAATATGGTTCTAGTTCAGTTCTATTTCAGTTTTAGTTCAGTTCAAGTTCAGTTCTAGTTCAATTCTAGTTCAGTTCAAGTTCAGTTCTAGTTCAGTTCTAGTTCAGTTCTAGTTCAGTTCTAGTTCAGTTCTAGTTCAGTTCTAGTTCAGTT
>NW_025812179.1:0-1787 GCF_022045245.1 Lucilia cuprina
GAACTAGAACTGAACTAGAACTGAACTAGAACTGAACTAGAACTGAACTAGAACTGAACTAGAACTGAACTAGAACTGAACTAGAACTGAACTAGAACTGAACTATGTCTATAAAGTTCTCACTTTCAAAAATCAATTTAACTAAACGCAAACCTAATTAGTAGAGGGTATTATATGGTTGGGTCTGAGTAACAGGTTTTTTTTAAATATTTTACTGTAAGAAAATATTGACAAAAATAATTTACAAACTAATAATTAAAAATTTAGAGAGAAAATAAATTTAAGTTTGCACACAACTTGAAGCCCCAGGTTGTGTGAAATTTTAAATATAGGGAAAACTTTATTTTTTATTCCATTTTAGGAAATAAAGAAGAAAATAAATTTAGGGGAGTAAAAGTATAAATTTCAGAAAAACATGCGAAAATTTAATTTTTTTGCTTAACTATTTTAAAACATTATTTTAGTGCCCAAATAACAAAGCTTACCCTTTATAACGTTAAAGGAAAAAAAAACGTCGTGTAAGTAATTTTACATTATTCTATACACTCCCCCTTCGATGAAGCATGTTGATTAAAAACTTTAAAAAATTCTTATTAAAAACTTTTTTTGCTAACCTTTACTTTTCCGATGTTTTTTCTTTCTGAGGAAAACAAAGTTTTGCATATTTTCACATTTTTATATTACTTTTCTGAATGAATGATTTAAAATAATACCAATTCTCAAAGAACAAAAAAAGTTTCAATATTTAACAACTTTTTTTCTATTTTATTACATTTTGTTTGTTCGAATCCCTCTTGTTAGGAAAACTTATTTCTTTATCATGTCTCAACACTGGCCAATTTTAATTTTTTGCCTTGTTTGTCTTTGGGGCAAATGTCCAGACCGTTTCAAAAATCAACAATCAATGTGTCTATATACTAAATGGCAATTTAAGACTTGTTTAAAGTCCTTTTACCGCAATCAATAAAACTACGTACATATGTACTAGTACAAGGACTAAACGTAAAAAGATTTTTCCTTTCTACTTTCTTTTATTTTGATTTTTATAACAAAAACAAGTGAAATTCTTTCAAAAGCAGGCAGTTGGTTAAGGAATAGGAGTTGTTGTATGTGAGTGTAAATCCGTGTTTGGCAAAACGGATGAGAGTGTGTTACCAACCATATTTGTAGGCAGCCAGTCGTTAAAATTTCCTTTCTTTTAGTTTTCCTTTTTATTTGGGAAATTTTCCAAATTTTTTTTGAAAATATGCGAGTCTTTATGTGAGTTTGTCGCTATGTATGTGTAAGGATGCGTGCAATTGTGTTTGTGTGTGTGTGTCTTAAACAACATTAAGGCTTAACAAATAGAACGTAGTATAAAAACAAGTGAATAGATAATCTACAATTCTTCTGATAAAATAAAAATGAAATACGACCAACCTAAAACTCTTTCAAAAGAATATTTGTTGTGCCTACTGCACGTACTTGTGGCAGTGTGGTGGCAATATAAAGGAGATGGATAACGTGTTTTATTTTATTTTATTTTATTTTGAGAGCATTTACTATTTGACTTGCATATAAGGTATCTCAAAGAAAACCATTGAATATATTTAATTGGATTTTATTCTATAATGTTTCTGCCGAATTATTGTGTAACTGTTAAAGCAATAGTAATTTAAACAAGAGCTGATCTATAACTAAACTAGAACTGAACTAGAACTGAACTAGAACTGAACTAGAACTGAACTAGAACTGAACTAGAACCGAACTAGAACCGAACTAGAACTGAACTAGAACTAAACTAGAAC
>NW_025812180.1:0-1919 GCF_022045245.1 Lucilia cuprina
ACTGAACTAGAACTGAACTAGAACTGAACTAGAACTGAACTAGAACTGAACTAGAACTGAACTAGAACTGAACTAGAACTGAACTGAACTAGAACTAAACTAGAACTAGAACTAGAACTGAACTGAACTGAACTGAACTAGAACTAGAACTGAACTTGAACTTGAACTAGAACTAGAACTAGAACTGAACTGAACTGAACTGAACTGAACTAGAACTGAACTGAATTAGAACTGAACTGAATTAGAACTGAACTGAACTACTTCTTTTAATAAGTTAATTTGTACATTCATTATGGCAATACAGGCGTATAAGTTACAATATTAACATTATCAATCATACTGTCTCATATTAAAAGGAAATTTTCATAATATTTTCTATATTAACAAAATCAATTTTAGGTCATATAAACATATAAAATTTTCGAATATCCTAACTAACTTAAATGATGTGAAAACAATTTTTAAATTACAAAATAATTCATTTTTCGTATTTTTTCCCTAAAATTATTAAAAAACCAACCCATATATCATTTAACGGAATCATATAAAACTGTCAACAGTATATTTACATACATCAACTGCTCATATTACTGATTGCAAATGTATTATTGTTGTTGTTTGTACTCTGGCTGTACTACACAAATTGTATCTACCATCAACAAACCAAGTGACAAGAATGTGGTTCATAAATATGTCACTTATAGAGGGAATGTGTGGCAGTAAAGACATAAATTTACATTCAAGTTTGATAGATAAAGAGCAGTTAGTTGTTGTGCTAAATAGGATTTCTTAGTAACATTTTTAAAGAAAGTTTTTGACACAAAATTAAAAAAATTATCTTGAATAAAAGTTTAAAGCAAGTTTTAAGTCCAGCCAATAATTTCTTGATAATATATATGTGTATGTTAATGTATTTTACATGGAATGAATGAATTTTTAATATAGCGCTTTGCAGAATTCGCTACAATCATATTTGTATGGCTTTTATGTTGAATAAAACGACAAAATATGTAAAATAGTTTCCATATTATGCAACGCACAGATACGAGGCCAATCACATACGTTATTTCTGAATCACATTTCAAATATTTTTAAATATACTCATAAAATAAAATTCCAATTACTTTTTTAGCACAACTCGTACCAGTACTTATACCACAAAATCTACATTTACTCATGTGTATAGAATGTATACAAATATATGTAAGTAGAAATACACATTTTAAGCAATAATAATTTATATATGTATTCGTGCCAATGAATATGAAATTCCTCCATTTCATGCTGTTTCACTAAATTGATAATGACACATTTTTCACTGAATAATGTCACTATTCAGTTTCCTATATTGGCTTAGACACATACTCATAAATAAAGGAAACCTATATTTTCAAATACCAATACAGGAGAAAAGAATATATATGTATATAAATATATGTTTTCATGCGTACGTATATAGTTAATGTGATTATAAATAGTTCGATACACAAAAATAAGTTTTGAATTGATAATGATGATGTTGTGGTTGACAATGATAATAATTGAAATATAGTTAAGATTTGATTAGTAAATATTATTGAATTCTTGTGTATTTTGAGGACGTTTTGGAAGTGTTACTGAAAGAAATATTAAATTAATTATAAATGTGTGATGAAGGATAACACAAATGCACTACAAACAAAAATAAGTGTGTTAGTAGGAAAATATATTATTTAACATGTTACAATAGAATTTATCTTAAACAAAATTAGTAGATTACTAAATAAAAAATGGAACATAATTGGTTTAGTTCAGTTCTAGTTCAGTTCTAATTCAGTTCTAGTTCAGTTCTAGTTCAGTTCTAGTTCAGTTCTAGTTCAGTTCTAGTTCAGTTCTAGTTCAGTTCAGTTCAGTTCAGTTCTAGTTCAGTTCTAGTTCAG
>NW_025812181.1:0-1950 GCF_022045245.1 Lucilia cuprina
GTTCTAGTTCAGTTCTAGTTCAGTTCTAGTTCAGTTCTAGTTCAGTTCTAGTTCAGTTCTAGTCCAGTTCTAGTTCAGTTCTAGTTCAGTTCTGGTTCAGTTCTAGTTTAGTTCTAGTTCGCGTTGATAGCAAAAAACTTTTCAATTTAAATACTTTATTGCTTCTCCTGTAAAATTTTTGCGTTTTATTTGACGACATATACTTTTCATTTAAATTTAACAGAAATATATGTATTGTGTTTTAATGTCCGTTAGACCCCATTTAACAAAAAAAAAAATTACAATAAAAACAAATTATTGCAATTTAGGTTTTTTTTTTAATATTTCAAAATATGTATATGAAGGTTTTTATTGTAAATATTTTATCCCTAATTAAACATATTTATATAAATGTTGATATTGCTTTAATTTATACACAAACATATTCAAAATATCAATTCCCTTTTCTTTAGAAAAATTGAATCATTGACGAAAAGTTAAAACCACATAACTGAAATATTTCAGTGAATCATAATTAATGAAACCAATCCATTTATCTGTAATGCCTAAAGTGATTGTTATCATCTACTTATGTTTGAAAAATAATGTTAGTTAAGTAGTGTAAGACTTTAATTTTTTTAATTTATTTATTATTCAAGTATGCACTCGTTTCATATACATATATATACATATGTCGGGCACACATTTTTAACATATGTTATTTGTATTTATTATTAACATTAAAAATTAAGGTCTAAGCTTTTAATTGTCTGGCTTTAATTTTCAAAACACACACATACACAAGTACATACATATAATATTTGGTGGAAAAATATGTTTGCATAATAAATAGATTTTATGAACATAAATATTTGTCTGTTTAGATGTGTATATGTTTGTTTGTTCTTGTGTTAGTATGGGTGCTTATGTTATTTACTTAATTTTGTAAAATATTTGTACGTGCTTCTGCTTATTTTATTATTATCACCAGGATAAACAAAAATATCTTCTAAAAAAACTAAAAATATTTTCTAAAAATATATAATATATCCAGAATATGCCAAATTATGCTACAAAGAACAAAATATGCAAAAATATGCTGTAACAAATTGATGCCAAAATTCGTTATATATAAAAAGCTAACACAGGCGTATACATATTATGTTGCATGTTTTTGGTTGCCCTGATTATAACATTTAATTTATTAATGAGTTTTAAATTTATGCTTTAACAACAGTTTTGTTAGCTTTATTGTTTTGTTTACAGCTTTTTAGTTGTTGTTGTTCTTGCCTAAATTAATGATTTAATTTGAAAATTAACCTTGCTTTGTTTTTAATTTATTATTAATAAATTGTTTATTTTTATAATATATTTGCTTTTATTTAAAAAACGAAATTGTTAAACTTAAATCATATGTATATTTAATATTTAATTGCGAACATGTATGTTCGCAACAACAATTAAATACATATAAATCATACGTTTTGCATTAGAAGTGAAAAAATCAAATTACTTTTATTAGTTTAAATCTAAATTAATAATTGATTTGTGTTTAAGCTAGTTTGTAAAAAGTTTAAAAATTACTCGTGTGAAATTGTTTAATTCGCTGCGTATGTTAAATATTTATTACAGTCAATTAAATATCACTCATACGCATCGAATATGTTATTTTATATTTAATTGTATTTACTTTATATTTAATTGTATTTAACTAAGTTAGAAATTACCATTTAAAATTATACCTTAAAATGTGTTTTTGTTTATGTAAAATTGTACAATGCGTATGAGTAATATTTTATTATTAGAAATAAGACATTACGTATTCGTAGTGGCTTCTGAAATAAGTAACAGTTTTTAAACTTTAACTAGAACTGAACTAGAACTGAACTAGAACTGAACTAGAACTGAACTAAAACTGAACTAGAACTGAACTAGAACTAGAACTGAACTAGAACTAGAACTGAACTAGAA